>NC_092498.1:76546096-76846096 GCF_047511675.1 Marmota flaviventris
AGGCTTCCCAGAAAACTGCATTTTTAGGTGACTACAGATTTTTTTTTATCCTAAGGGAACAACACTTATGTTTAGTAATATTCTTACCATCTTTCTCTCTACTAATGATTCAATCCATGGGCAAGGGTTTTTTTCTGTTGTAATGTTCAAAATATAAAGTATTACTACAGAAAAATTTCATAAAAACATGAACAATCAAAAAGACATACTGTAAGACTTCAAAAAGTTGTAATATAAGAATATATTTTTGAATTGAGCCCGCACTTGGAATTCAGTATTCAAATAATATTAAAATTCAATTATTAAAGAAGTCATATAAACACCTAGTTTCCCTTTCCAAGTAAGTTTTAGGACAAGAGGACCAACACACACACACACACACACACACACACACACACACACACACACCTCTTGACCAAAATCTTCCCAGTTATAATCTGCCAACAAATTTGAGACATCTTTCCATTTAACTTTCAGAAACACAAAAAGAGTCTTCTCTAATGTTCCCTCTCTGTATTAATCAACTCTGTACACTTCTGCATTGGGAATCAAGTCTTCAACACATGAGCTTTTGGACAACATTCCATATCCAAACTATATAATAGTATCTTACTATAATTTACCCATTTCAAGATACATAAAAATAGAATAGACTGGGATTAGAAGATGGCGGCGAATGGAGTGCATCACCCCTGTGTACCGCGTCACTGGTGACATGGGTGAATGACGAGTTCGAATGGCCAAAAGCTATCTTGTTAGGAATTTCCAGCAAAATTGGGGTGCACTGAAACCTAGAGGAAGGATTTCCATTGCCTGAGAATCGGTTACTGGGCTCAACCGCGAGAGATTTGTCCGCCTGGAGATTCAAGCTGCTTATTCAGCAGCTCGCCCCGCTGCTACAGACTGCGGCGTGCGCCAAGAAATAGCGTCCCTAGAAATGGGTGTGCTAGCAACGCATAGAAATGGCGCTGCTGATTCTGCGGGCTCCTGCCGGCTGTGCCCTCACTGTGCTCAGTGCTGAATTCTGGGTTTGAGATGGGGGAAGGAAGCGGTCCAGTTCTGTTCTCCACACCGGTCAGACCACCGAGGAAGCCAGCAGCCACCATCTTGGAGAGCTGACGTCACCATCGCCAGTTTTCGACTGATCGCAGCTCATTCAGCGATAGAACAGGTCTGTGACATCTTGACCATCCCCCATACAGCGGGGAAATCACATAAAATCTCTCCCCGGCTTTCCGGGGGCGTGATTAACAGAGTGAGCGTGAGTAGAGGCATGGGGAAAGGTAAAGGCACCTGACCCCCAACTCCTCCTTCCCACCAGCGGCGAGAATGAAACCTGTTTCGCCAGCTCTAGGAGGAGGGGCTAGCGGAGGGAATCAAAACAGAAAGGTGCCGGTTCCCAAAAGCCGCGCTCCACGTCCAGGAAACTTCAGGCACAGAGAGCAGTTTGAACTGCCAAGAGGTATCACACTGGGAAAGGCCTGGCTAACAGGGGAAGCCAGGGGACTAAAAACCAGGAATAAACCTAAGCTAACAGGTTTTGAGTGACACCAGTGGGGGGAGGAGGGAGCGGCCTCACATGGATTGTTTCCTACAGCCGGAGGACAAAATCTTGGCCCGGAAGGCACAGTACTGCCTACTGGAAGTGAAGAAAATAGAAGCCTAACAGTATCCCTTTTTTCTTTTAATTTTTTAATTTTAATTTTTTTTTCTTTTCTACAAATATACTATTATTTTTTTAAATGTAGTTTTTATTTTACTGCATTTTATTATTTTTTTTATTATCATTTCCTTTTCTTTTCTTTTCTCTTTCTTTCCTCTCTCCCTCTCTCTTGCTTTGCTTCCTTACCTTTTCCCCATCTTTCCTCTTAAGCATGACCACCCAGATTACGTACAACATACTAAATGCAAATAGATGAATACTACGAATCGGTCCATAGTCCGCCTAAGCCCTTAACTACCCCCAAGTACTCCTGTCTATTCTCTTGTTAATATCCACCTGCATTGGAGCAACCCCCCAAAGAAGCTAACATATACTAACTTCCATACCATCAAAGCACCCGACCTCAACATAAAATCCTAAGTTGAAACCTCATTTCTATACATGCCATCAAATTCTGTAGGCCTCTAATGAAACTAATGAATTTACCTTAATTCACAATTAAATCCAACATCTCCAAACATTGTCTCCCAACACAAAGGAGAAATACTGGAACTGTAAAAACCAAAACAAATTTAAAGAACAAAACAGAAACACAGCAGTCAAACACAGTGGGAAAGCAAAGTGAGCACCATGAAAAAACAAGGGAAAAAAGGATTACAAACAATGAAGGACAACTTAAATTCACAGGAGAACCTAGAGGCTTCAGAAAAATGGACAGAGAAAGAACTCAAGGCATACCTAACTCAGATGGAACGGAATCTTAGAGAAGACATCAGACAGCAAGTCCAAATAATTAAAGTATACTTTGAAAACGAATTAAATAGGCAAATTCAAATGGCAAAGAATGAGCTATAGCAGAGCAGGAGTGGCCATACTCATATCGAATAAAATCAACTTCAAACCTAAGTTACTCAAAAGGGATAAAGAAGGACACTATATACTGTTAAAGGAACCATCCACCAACAAGACATAACAATTATCAATTTGTATGCACCAAACAATGGAGCTGCAACGTTCATAAAACAAACTGTCCTCAAGTTCAAGAGTCAAACAGACAACAACACAATAATTATGGGTGACTTCAAAACACTGCTCTCTCCATTAGACAGATCCTCCAGACAAAAGCTGAATAAAGAAACTATAGAACTCAATAACACAATCAATAACCTAGACTTAACTGACATATATAGAATATACCAACCATCATCAAGTGGATATACATTCTTCTCAGCAGCACATGGATCCTTCTCAATGACAGACCATATATTATGCCATAGGGCAACTCTTAGTAAATATAAAGATGTGGAGATAATACCATGCATCTTGTCTGATCATAATGGAATGAAACTGGAAATCAATGATAAAAGAAAGAAGGAAAAATCCTGCATCACCTGTAAAATGAACAATATGTTACAGAAGACATAAAGGAGGAAATCAAAAAAATTTTTGAGAGATAAATGAAAATACAGACACAACATATCGGAATCTATGGGACACAATGGAAGCAGTTTTAAGAGGGAAATTCATTGCCTGGAGTTCATTCCTCAATAAAAGAAAAAACCAACAAATAAATGAACTCACACTTCATCTCAAAACTCTAGAAAAGGAAGAGCAAAACAACAGCAAATGTAGTAGAAGGCAAGAAATAATTAAAATCAGACTGGAAATCAATGAAATTGAAACAAAAAAAAAACATTGAAGAAATTGATAAAACTAAAAGTTGGTTCTTTGAAAAAATAAATAAGCTCGACAGACCCTTAGCCATGCTAACAAAGAGAGAGAACTCAAATTACTAGCATACGGGATGAAAAAGGCAATATCACAATGGACACTACAAAAATACAGAAGATAATTAGAAATTATTTTGAAACCCTATATTCCAATAAAATAGAAGATAGTGAAGATATCGATAAATTTGTTAAGTCATATGATTTGCCCAGATTGAGTCAGGAAGATACACACAATTTAAACAGACCAATAACAAAGGAGGAAATAGAAGAAGCCATCAAAAGACTACCAACCAAAAAAAGCCCTGGACCGGATGGGTATATAGCGGAGTTTTACAAAACCTTCAAAGAAGAATTAATACCAATACTTTTCAAGTTATTTCAAGAAATAGAAAAAGAAGGAGATCTTCCAAATTCATTCTATGAGGCCAACATCACCCTGATCCCAAAACCAGACAAAGACACTTCAAAGAAAGAAAACTACAGACCAATATCTCTAATGAACCTAGATGCAAAAATCCTCAATAAAATCCAGGCAAATCGAATACAAAAGCATATCAAAAAATTAGCGCACCATGATCAAGTAGGATTCAAGGGATGCAAGGCTGGTTCAATATACGGAAATCAATAAATGCTATTCACCACATCAATAGACTTAAAGATAAGAACCACATGATCATCTCGACAGATGCAGAAAAAGCATTCAGCAAAGTACAACATCCCTTTATGTTCAAAATACTAGAAAAACTAGGGATAACAGGATCTTACCTCAATATCGTAAAAGCTATATATGCTAAGCCTCAGGCTAGCATTATTCTGAATGGAGAAAAACTGAAGGCATTCCCTCTAAAATCTGGAACAAGACAGGGATGCCCTCTATCACCACTTCTATTCAATATAGTTCTCGAAACACTGGCCAGAGCAATTAAACAGATGAAAGAAATTAAAGGCATAAAAATAGGAAAAGAACAACTTAAATTATCACTCTTTACGGTTGATATGATACTATATCTAACAGACCCAAAAGGGTCTATAAGGAAACTACAAGAGTTAATAAATGAATTCAGCAAAGTGGCAGGATATAAAATCAACACACATAAATCAAAGGCATTCCTGTAAATGAGCGACAAATCTTCTGAAATGGAAATGAGGACAACCACCCCATTCACAATATCCTCAAAAAAAATAAAATACTTGGGAATCAACCTAACAAAAGAGGTGAAAGATTTATACAATGAAAACTACAGAACCCTAAAGAGAGAAATAGAAGAAGATCTTAGAAGATGGAAAAATATACCCTGTTCATGGATAGGAAGAACTAACATCATCAAAATGGTGATATTACCCAAAGTTCTCTATAGGTTTAATGCAATGCCAATCAAAATCCCAACAGCATTTCTTGTAGAAATAGAGAAAGCAATCATGAAATTCATATGGAAAAACAAAAGACCCAGTATAGCAAAAGCAATTCTAAGCAGGAAGTGTGAGTCAGGCAGTATAGCGATACCAGATTTCAAACTATACTACAGAGCAATAGTAACAAAAACAGCATGGTACTGGTACCAAAACAGGCGGGTGGACCAATGTTACAGAATAGAGGACACAGAAACCAATCCACAAAACTACAACTATCTTATATTTGATAAAGGGGCTAAAAGCATGCAATGGAGGAAGGATAGCATCTTCAACAAATGGTGCTGGGAAAACTGGAAATCCATATGCAACAAAATGAAACTGAATCCCTTTCTCTCGCCATGCACGAAAGTTAACTCAAAATGGATCAAGGAGCTTGATATCAAATCAGAGACATGGCGTCTGATAGAAGAAAAAGTTGGCTACGATCTACATAGTGTTGGGGTTGGCTCCAAATTCCTCAATAGGACACCCATAGCACAAGAGTTAATAACTAGAATCAACAAATGGGACTTACTCAAACTAAAAAGTTTTTTCTCAGCAAGAGAAACAATAAGAGGGGTAAATAGGGAGCCTACATCCTGGGAACAAATTTTTACTCCTCACACTTCAGATAGAGCCCTAATATTCAGAGTATACAAAGAACTCAAAAAATTAAACAATAAGAAAACAAATAACCCAATCAACAAATGGGCCAAAGACCTGAACAGACACTTCTCAGAGGAGGACATACAATCAATCAACAAGTACATGAAAAAATGCTCACCATCTCTAGTAGTCAGAGAAATGCAAATCAAAACCACCCTAAGATACCATCTCACTGCAGTAAGATTGGCAGCCATTTTGAAGTCAAACAACAAGTGCTGGCGAGGATGTGGGGAAAAGGGTACTCTTATACATTGCTGGTGGGACTGCAAATTGGTGCGGCCAATTTGGAAAGCAGTATGGAGATTCCTGGGAAATCTGAGAATGGAACCACCATTTGACCCAGCTATTGCCCTTCTCGGACTATTCCCTGAAGACCTTAAAAGAGCGTACTACAGAGATACTGCCACATCGATGTTCATAGCAGCACAATTCACAATAGCTAGACTGTGGAACCAACCCAGATGCCATTCAATAGATGAATGGATAAAAAAAATGTGGCATTTATACACAATGGAGTATTACGCAGCACTAAAAAATGACAAAATCATGGAATTTGGAGGGAAATGGTTGGCACTAGAGCAGATTATGCTAAGTGAAGCTAGCCAATCCCTAAAAAACAAATGCCAAATATCTTCTTTGATATAATGAGAGCAACTAAGAACAGAGTAGGGAGGAAGAGCAGGAGGAAAAGATTAACATTAAACAGAGACATGAGGTGGGAGGGAAAGGGAGAGAAAAGGGATATTGCATGGAAATGGAAGGAGACCCTCATTGTTACACAAAATTACATATAAGAGGTTGTGAGGGGAATGGGAAAAAAAACAAGGAGAGAAATGAATTGTAGTAGATGGGGTATAGAGAGAGAAGATGGGAGGGGAGGGGAGGGGGGATAATAGAGGATAGGAAAGGTAGCAGAATACAACAGTCATGAGTATGGCAATATGTAAAAATGTGGATGTGTAACCGATGTGATTCTGCAATCTGTAACTGGGGTAAAAATGGGAGTTCATAACCCACTTGAATCTAATGTATGAAATATGATATGTCAAGAGCTTTGTAATGTTTTGAACAACCAATAAAAAAAATAGAATAGACTATCTTAACAACTTAACATCCTCTTTCCCATCTAATCATGTAATAATTCTTGGTTCTTGATTTCTTAAATGCATCTTTATTCCCTATCTGACCAGTCCTACTAAAACTACCTGTCTTAGTCATTTTGTGCTTCTATGACAAATACCACAGACAATGTAGCTTACAAACAGCAGAAATTGCTCTAGAGCTTGGAAGTCTTAGAGTGCCAACATGGTGGATTCTGGTAAGGGCTCCCTCCAGGTAGCAGACTACCATCTAATCATCTCCTCAGGTGATGTAGAAAAAGAAAACTAGCCCTGTGCTTCCTTAGAAGGGCACTAATCCCACTTATCAGGGCTCAACCCTCATGACCAAATTACTAAAAAAGAAAAAATGTATACCCCTCCTAAAATTATCATGTTGGGGCTTAGGATTTCAACATATAAAATTGTGTTTGAGAGGAAGGAACACACTCTATCATTACCCTAGCTCCAGCCACCATCATCATTTCTAGTACTAATGGAAATCAGCTGCTAACTAAACAAAACACAACAAGGACACCCTGTGCTTATTTTAATTCAATCTTTGTGCTGTAGCCAAAATGTGTAAATTACAACTTATTTCATTAATTTCTAGCAGGACAGAACTGCTTTACAAAGTTTAAACTTAGAAACCCTGCCTTAACCTCAGTGCTTAGTAGCCCCAGCCTCAATCCTCCATAATCTGTAGCTCCTTCCATTTCAGACCCATTCCCTAACTCTCTCCACTTCTGACCATTCTATATGCTTCTCTGTCCATATAGAAATGCTATTCTTTCATGCAGAGTTGCACTCTGCTCAGTCTTCCAAATCTCTGCTTCTACCTGGATCTTTAACAAAACATCACCAGGCTAACCTGCCCCCTGTTCCAGCACACCTGCTTATAATTCTTAAATTTCAGGGTGATAGAAAGGGAAAGGGACCAGGATCTCTTGAACTCCCTGCCAATGGAACATTTCCTTGGCTAACTGAAGTCATTTAATTGAGTTAATAAGAAGCTTTATTTAAGAAAACAAGAATAGACAAACACAATTATACCCTTCCTAAACTATGATACAATAATCAGAAAAAATAGCTTATACATAATATCTTACTCTTCTAAAATAAGATGCCATTTAAGGAAAAAGGCTGCATAATCAAATATGCTGCAAGTATATCAAAATGATTGTCACAGAGGTTCAATAGATATTAAATGAATCTATGCTAATCAATCCATTAAATGGATAGAGCTGGGGAATATCATGCTAAGCAAAGTAAGCCAATCCCAAAAAATCAAAAGCTGAATGTTCTCTCTAATAAGTGAATGCTGATCCGTAGCAGGGCAGGGTGGAGGACAATGGGAAAAATGGAAGAACTTTGATGGGGCAAAAGGAAGCGAGGGGGTATGGGGATGGGAAAGATGGTGAAAGAGCTGGACATCATTACTCTAGGTACATATATAATTGCACATATTTGTACATGATGTGTGATACTACATCATGTACAACCAGAGAAATGAAAAGTTGTGCTGCAATTGTGTACAATGAATCAAAATGCATTCTGCTGTCATATATACCTAATTAAAATAAATAAATTAATAAAAACAAGTTAATTCCCACTAAATCACTAACTAAAAAGGATCTAAAGTTTAAAAGAATTGGGAGGAACAAACATTAGTGCAAGTTTTAATCAAGTCTTTCTCACAACATAAGGCTCAAAGTAGATATGAAAGGATAAATTTCTTTGCATTAAAAAAAGTGGGGGAAATTAATTTTTCAATTATGATTAAACAAAGAAATAGAAAAGAGGAATGAAATGTAAAACAGAAGGACTTAATCTATAAAACCAGACAATGACAAGAGGATAATACAGACAAATACCACAAAGAACTTAAATAACTTATGAGTCTTGTGAAAAAGATTAAGTTATAGGTGATCTCAAAAATGGCTTAAAATAGAAATGCCATTCTACCCAATTCATACCTAACATTCCTCTTATAATATAAACTGCTCTACTACGTTTAAATTTTAAAAACACGCATCGTAGAACATATAAAAGTAAAGTGACGTTACAACATGCTGTTACTAGAAAATATTTTTAGAAAAAGAAGCCACTTAGAGCCCATCAAGGGCATCCCACTTTTTATAGATAATGATATTTAATTGAAGTTCCAAGACAAGAAGTCACTTGGACAAGTTAAAAGATAATTTTCATTTGTACACTCAGCACTTGTACTTTATATCCTAACTCCAGACTGAGCACACATACCATCTTGGTTACACAAGAAATTATTTTCCTATAAGAAATTAAACTCTTTTACATTGTCTAAGCAAGGTCAGTTTTAGCATATTTATTTTTATATTAATTTGAATCACTTTAATTTACTAATTATAAGCATAACATGTATCATTTTAAAATAATTATACTGAAAATTTATTTGATGCATCATTGTAAATAGCATAATAGAGTTAAATGAATGACCATTTCAATACTTAAGTGAAATTCAGTAACACAACAAACAATCTAGTGACTAATTCTCAAGCATATTTCTGAAACACTGAATGGCCAAGTCATTGAGATCAACTTCTCTAGAGCCAAAATCACTGTTAACTCCCTGACAAAGCAGTCCACGTTCACATTTTGTTTTTGCCCCTGTACAATTCTTATGTTAAAATTTACAAAGTGATTTACTGGGATAACATTGGCAAATAAATGCACAAAAAACTTTGTTCATCTCATACCAAGTTAATTAAACTACATAAAACAGGGAAATAGCAATTCCAAACTCTGCTTAATTAAAAAAAAAATATATATATATATATTCATGATGGATAAAAAATATGGCATATATACACAATGAAATATTACTCATCGATAAAAAAGAATAAAATCATGGCCTTTGCAGGTAAATGGATGGAGTTGGAAAAGAATGCTTAGTGAAGTTAGCCAATCCCAAAAAACAAAATGCTGAATGTTTTTTCTTATATAAGGAAGCTGATCATAATGGGATAGGGAGGGAGAGCGTGGGAGGAATAGCAAACTCTAGATAGGGCAGAGGGGTGGGAGGAGAAGGAAGGGGCAGGGGGTTAGCAATGATGGTGGGATGTGATGAACATCATTATCCAAAGTACAGGTATGAAGACACGAATTGGTGTCAACATACTTTATATACAACCAGAGATATGAAAAAAATGTGCTCTATGTGTATAATATGAATTTTAATGCACTCCACAGTCATATATTTTAAAAAATCAATTAAAATATATATACATTCATGAAGATTGGAAAAAGTCATCTGGAATTCATTCTATTTACATATTCTATTAGAGTACCACTGTTAATCTGAAAATAAATAGCCTCTATTCTTTAAAAAGAATGAATCCCAGGAAGGCGTGTTCTATGAGAATGATTTCTTTATACATCATCAGTTATATGTCCATCATAATTAATCTTTGAGAATTTATCCCACAACACAAGCTTTTCATTAACAATTTAGCCATAAGCAAAGATCTCCTTAAACTTATAACAACACAGTCAATTCTTTCTATTCAACAACTCCCATGAGAATGATTTCATCATTCTTCATCCTTGTGTTAGAAATGAATTCCTTCACGACCACAGTTGGAAAACAGTTCTAAAGGTGTTTTTAACCAGTATTTATTTTGGTTTTATTATTGATTTAGGCAGGAAATACCTGAAACTGACTACATTAACAGAAAACAAATGAAAAAATTTATAGAATGTGCACAAGTGATTCTATTTCTGCTATTCAAGTAGTATAAAAGCCATGAAGGAGAAAACTTTAATATACCTCAAGTGAAACATCATAAAAAGTTCAATATATAAAAATTATAATGCTTATAAAGGAAAAATAAAAGTATTCATGAGGCTACAATAGCAATAAGTTTGAGACTGGAGCACAACAGGTATTTCAACACGCTCCTGAAGTATATAAATTGCTGCTACACTCTCTCTCTCTCTCTCACACACACACACCCCTACTTAAAAATAAAAATAATCTGAAACATCAATATTGTAAAAAGTAAACCCAATATGAAGGAGTGAGAATTAAAGTAGCTCTCTTTTGTTTGTTTTGTAAGAACTTGTGTCTTGAAAACACATTTACTTAGTCTAGTAATAACAGGGTTAACAAGAGGAAATGTACAGAACAAGCAGTTAAGTAAAAGGTGACAAAGATTCATGTCTAGGATCTGGTAAAAAACTTAACAGGACCAAAGATTTTTATAACTTAAATTCAGTCAAGGCTCAATGTGCTGTGAAGAAACCATTAGCACTTAAAAGAGGGACTCACTGTGTTTTTCCAATTGTCATATGTTCTTCATTAGAAATATCAGATACATTTATGTTATATATATATATATATATTTTTAATCTCTTTCCATTATTAACACATTCATGAGTGTAAAAGTAACAAAAGTGTATATGATATACTCCACACTAGATTGAGTCTCTTCCTGATGCTGCCATTTTGAGTTATGGAACCTTCTGGAAATAATTTACATCTCTGACAATTTTGCCATATGTGGAAGTATCAAGTATCAATGGATGGTGGTTTTCCTTTTTTTAATTTGCTGGCATGTTCAAATATTAAACATTTTAAAGTATTCTGATTTGTTATGTTACAATGCAACCTTCTACTAACTGAAACTAAATTAGGCACTTTGAAAGATTTACTTGTTTGTCATAACATTGTAAGTCCACTTGATAATTTGTTTTGTAAATTAAATTCTTAAAAGGATTCCTTTGTCTCAGAGTGCACCAATAAAACTGACATGAGCCCCAAAAAGTAGTACCCTCATGTAATTACACAGAGCATTACTACAAAATCATTTTGATGTACAGAAGTGACAAACCATTTATCAAATAAAATTAAAGTTTTCATTTACCAATTTTGTACTTTCAACTATATTTTTTACCCATCTCTTCCAAATTTTAATGACTAAACATTTATTTGGTATCCATTAAGTGAATAAAATGTGTTCACTGAAAAAAAAAAAAAACAGCTTTATATAAAAATGTATTGTCCATTATTCCATCTGATACTAACAAAGAATGTTTTGTGGAAACGTTGACAGAACCAAGTAAATTAGAATCCCTATTTTACTAGTTTTATGAGAGAAGATATTGGTTTCACAAGTGGCTTTACATAATCTTTCCTGGAAAATAGCTATAGGTAGTTTTGCCTCCTGAAATCTCTTTTCTCAATTGCTGGGGGAGAAAAATACTGATCATTAGCTTCCAAACAAGAAATCAGCCTAACTAAGATTTTTAGTGCATTTCATTCTTATTTAATTTAGATAAAAGCATATCCTTTTTTTCTGAGAGACTTTAAAAATAATTTTTAGTATTTTAAGACATTCATTACTTTATTTTCTAAGTGTTTGTTCATCACTATTTTCAGTAATGAACATACACCATAAAATTAGAAAATAAAGAACTGGATACATCCTATGTCTATAGGTGGTGTTCTTAGGCTACTCTAATAACTTTTTTTTTTTTTTGGCAGTACTAGGAATAGAACCCAGTGTTGCTCTACCACTGAGCTACCTCCACAACCCTTTTTGTTTGTTCTATTTTTATCTAGAGAAGTTTCCCAGGCTGGCCTTGAACTTGAGATCCTCATGTAGCACTGGAATTATAGGTATATATCACTGTGCCTACTTAGAAAACCCTCTTGAGTGATGCAATATGATAAAGGGGATAGCAATAAAAATGGGCAGTAACTTATGATGGTTCCACTTAAAATCTTTTGACTTTACTATCATAGGAAAGCAATATGCATTCAATAGAAACCAAACTTCAATGTTTGTCTTTCATCTTCTCCCAGATTAGCACTATGACATTCTCAGGTGATACTGTGAGTGTCATAGTGAGTCACACAGCTCCTAGTCAGTAAAATAGGCCTTTCAACATTAACAATATATGTATTCAATATCTATTGAATCACATATGCCAAAATAATGTATTTTTCCTATGATTTTGATGTCATTTTCTAATATATTTCTGTGAAATAAAGCCTATCTGTTTAGGGAAAAAAAAAGACTCCTTTTTTTGACCATTCTTCTCAGAATTTAAAATTGTTTAATATAATTTAAAAACAAAAACAAAAAGATAGTAGCAGGAAGCTTTCTCCTTGCTTTAATTTTGTAACAAAGTTAATTCATATAAATGTAGATTCTACAGTCCCTGCATTGCCTAGTACATGTAACATCTAATTACACACAGAGGTACATATGCCTGTGTATTTGTACTCATATACCCAAATGCAATATGTATTTATGTCTATATTTTTCTTATTATTAACATACATATAAGCTCTAAGTTATCTAGACTTAAATTTAAGTCATTTGTTTTACTTTATTTTACAATTACCAAAACATTTTTCACACATCTATTAATTTGGAGACTATCTGAATGGTTCTACCACATTTTTATTCACAAGAAACTAAAATGGCCTTTTGGCCACATATAGGAGAAGTCATCAATATTCACAATCATTTCAGGATAATTCAAAAAGTCAAAGTCTCTACACTTCTTCTACTTACACTTTCCATGGAAAAGAGAAGACGAAACCAAGAATAGATTTTCTTACTAGATTTCTTCCTCACCTTTTTAAAATTCGGGGTTTCTGTGCTAATTGGAATTATGGTGTTATGCTAAATAAAGCTCTTTTACATTATCCTAATAACTTGTCAACTTAGTCATGTAGCTGTAATTTTAATGAAGAAAAATAAATGAAATCATTTGCTAGGGTGAATTAAACAGCTTCCTGAACATGACAGTTCAACCGAATGATTGCGGTAAGAAAGTGTCTATAGTAGACATATCGAGAAAGAAAGCCCCAAAATCCACAAAGAAAAGTTCCTTCTGAGTTCAGGTCAAGGCTATTAATGGGATAAATTTTGTTAAACAGAAACATAGGAGGAAGTAAGCACAAGTTTGATGAGAAAAATCTACATTCATTAAGTGAACACTTACTGAAACTACAACAATGGAATATAAAATGGAAAAGTTGCTCTCTTCAAGCATACTCATTAACTTCTGGGTCTCTTGGAAATCAGGTTCCTTCACCTGGAAGAGCAAGAAAATAAAATGAAGTGGAATAAAGGTCTAACATAACTTAAAAATTAACTCAAGGAAAATAAAGAGATTATTTGGGGGCGGGGGGGGGGGGGGGTGTGACAAGGGTACCGGGGATTGAACACAGGGGCACTCAACCACTGAGCCACATCGCCAGCCCTATTTTGTATTTTATTTAGAGACTGAGTTGCTTAGTGCCTCACTTTTGCTAAAGCTGGCTTTGAACTCACGATCTTCTACCGCAAGCTTCCGGAGCTGCTGGGATTATAGGCATGCACCACAATGCCCAGCCAAATAAAGAGATTTTATGTAGCTTTCAAAATATTTACCAAGATTAATTTTAAAACAGTTTTAAAGGATACTTATAGATTATACATATTAAATTTGAGCTAATAATTCAAGCATAAGTCATAATCTACTTAACTCCAGGTTTAAAAATAAAAGAAAATTCAACAAAACTATTTAAAGAAACATCACTCTCTTTTTCTTATGAGCATTAGCTTGATAAGAAGTGTTATTTCTGTATTTCAGAAGATAAAAAATAAAATATGCAAATCCATACTAAAAAACACAACTCATCTTTCAAAATCTTATGTTCAAATATTTAAGAAAAAATTAGGTCTCTTTGACATTATACTTGTTTGGATACTCAAATACATCCAATAATTTATATATTCTACTTACATTCACACAAACGAAATTATAGCATTGCTCCAAGTTGATATGTTGAATATCACTGCCAGCATTATACAAAGCCTGAGATCTGACATGTATATGCTAGGAGAAAAGACAAATAGGAAAAGTTTACAAGCTGGATAGAAAGACAAAACATGAAAATGTAAATGTAAACAACATAGCATATAATTGCTATAGGAAAGACTATACATAGCCTAGGACACTATAGAAAAATAAAATCATGCTTAAGTTGATCAGGTTACCAAAAAAAAAAGGTTTTTGAAATAGACCATGAATAATGAATATTTTTTAACAAATAATAACAAAGTAAATTGCTTCACTTAGAAGCAGGCATTACGTGTAGAATACTTCACAATTTACAGTTCTCAGATGCAATGCTGTTCTCAAGTAAAACATCAAATTGTACTTGTAAAAGCCTTATCTATTCTACAGCTTAATTTTATAGAATTCTGACAAAGTTTGGGAAAGTGATCCAAGTTTCAAGACTTTTGCTATAAAGTTAGCTGGTTCAAAAATTTTAAGTTTCCATTTAAAATTCTAACTCTGCTAAAAATTCAAAACACACACACACACACACACACTTCCATGTCATCAACTATGTATTAAAACTTGAGTAGAAAATAAATCAGCTTCTATTGTGCAACATTAAATTGGATCAAGGAGACAATATTCCTTAGGTCTCTCATGTATCCAAACATTTTCAAAGGCATAATGTGTAATTTGCTCCAGAATGTCTTTTCAAGGATGTTTGCATAGCAGGCAGACTTGCAAAGACAGATATGTCTCTTCATAGGGAAGATTTGCTTATTTTCAGAAAGCAAAGATAGAGACATTTGTCTTCCTAGAGCAGATTCGCATGACATTCCAAAGTAATAATGTCTCTCTTGTGACAGAAGAACGAGATGGTTTGCCAGCAGCCCATGTACAAGACCAGGGTTTCCTGATATCAAAGTTCTTTTTAATGCACTCCACTGCTTAGCAATAATTAACCCTAACTATATGGTAACTGCAATTCAGAAAACCAGTGCTACACTATTACTCCAGCTACTGCAGAGTTTTTGAATAACACCGGGTCTTTTTTCTAAATGCGGAGTCTTCAGTCTTCTGCCAGTAACTATGGTGGCGTGTCTGGCTAACTAGTTTGCATTCAAGTAGGGTAGGTATAATCTCAGATCCTGCCAAGTTCCTGACACCCCATCTTGAGATCTTAGCTTCAATAAGTGTACGTAAGTTAAAAAAAAAAAAAAAAAAAACACAATTTACAATACAAATTCCTTATGAATATATATGTGTGTGTGTGTGTGTGTGTATATCATCTAGAATAAGAACAAGAGATATATTTCATTTAGCCTCCTAAACATTAAAAAGATAGGTGAAATTCTTGAGGATAGGATTTGGAATTCTGAACATCTTTTACCAATAGCAAATGATTAACAAGTGGTTTAAAACTTTGTCATCTTAGTTTTTTAAGGGAAGGAAGTCTTGTGTCATAAAAAATTGTATGGGCTCTTAGAATTAGCAATGTGAACAATATTTTTAAAAGGTTTTTTAAAATTCACCAAAAAATACCACTCCAAATAAATCATTTTTAATGTCAGTTATGTATCTTTCTCTCAATTCTATATGAATGATATACACAGTAAACTAGAAGGACAAAATAACAGATCAAAAATATAAATACCTTTTATTAAAATGGGATTGTACTAAGTGTGTCACTTTTAATTATCTAATTTAAATAAAAGTAAACCAAATGCAGTAAAACAAAGTATTACTAAACTTCAAATAATTCTCCATATTCAGAGATGTCAGTTTCTAACAATTAAGAAAAAACATTAACATGATAAAGACACTGGACTTATGAAGACAATCCAATTCATTTTTAGTCTCTATTAACTTATATCCATTCATGAAAGAAGAGATAGCCCATCATAACTTCTGCCCATAGCCTAGCTCTGCTCATGATTTTATCCTGACAAGGTTTTTTAGATTCATTTTCTACTCTGTAACCATAATAAAAATGCTTTAGACATAGCTACAAAGAAATTGACTTTGAAACATTTCTCTATTTTTAAGTCAACTAACTTTAATCAATTTCTTTATTGAGTAAACTTCATCTCCAAGTGTTTGTGGGTTTTTTAAAATATGTATACAACAAAGGCCTCCACTTCATGTTCCCGAGTTATTGTGCTTTCATACTCTAAGAATAGCTGGATCTTAAGAATAAAAGTTTGCTTCACCCTTTCTTCGCCTCACAGATTTGTAGTCACTGGTCAATGTCTTTCAACACTGCCTGACTCCCTGCTGCTGCTTATACATTTGTTACTCATCTATGCTCCATTCATCATTTTATTGGGTAGATTTCAATGTGGAGCAGTTTTTCAAATAAGTCCTTGAAATTCTCTTTCCTTTTGTCTTTGTAACTAAAGGACGATTTGTCCTGTGGCAATAGTCTTGGATTCCACTTTCATTTGAAGTTTGTAGACAAAGCTTCATTATATTTGGAAGAAACTCTGGAGATGTAAGAGACTAGTCAGTCTGTACTTCTATTTGAAATTTTTGTTTCTGGTTTTTGTACCTAAGTATATTCCTGAAGAATTCTTTATGAAAGAAATTTAAACCTTAATCAGAATAAGTCTGATTGACAATTATGGTTTCTCACTTTTTCCTGACAATACTTCCTTTTTGTTATATAGAATTAGTTTGTCATTTCAAGAAATTTTTCTTCTAGCTTCCAAAAAAAATTCTTGGGTTTTCTACTTGATATATAAAATCTATCCATGTAGTAAATGTCATTATCATTCACATATTTTTTTATTTTGTCTTAGAATATTCTACAATTATCTCAATTTCTTCCCATATTATAGAAATAAGATTTTGGCTGCACTGTATTGCTATTTCTAAAGGACAAATATTTAATAATATTTCTAAAGGACAAATCTTTAATAATATTTCTCTAGTCTTCATTTTGTTCTCTTATTCAATCAATAAAAAATGGTAGACAATTAGCCTCTTGGAATGTTGTTTTGGAGTTTTTCACCTTTCTGAATTCAGATTCTGAGTTCTATAAACAGGTATGAGAATATTTTAGGGATAGGGCAAGGCTTGAAGCTTTTTCCATATTTATTTCATCTGATTTGTGTGTGCCATGATTATTTTTAGTATGAATTATATAGTTTCCTGATTATTTTCTATGTGTTGGAAAATTTTTTTAAAAAGGTAGACATTGAAAGTAGTTCCTGTCCCTAACAGATGCCACAGAAAATGGAGGGATTTTTCAACTCGTGAGGAATTTTTGTGCCTTCTTCACTTCAGTATCTCTATCTGCAGATATGTTAACAACATAAGATTTAAATAGATTTAACAAATTACCTTTTGCCCCATAAATCACCTTTTGTCTCCATAGGAGGTCTAGGGGACCCACAGTCAGGGCAGAGAAAACATCATGAACCTCATCAGTTCAGTTTGGTTCTTGACTACTACATTTTACAATCTATGTGTGAAGGTGGGCCCCTTTGTTTTGTTCATTTGCTGTTAGACATTTATTTGCTTTGCTTACTATTTTCGCTTTTTTGAAAACTCTAGAGAAAGGAGAATTTTGTAAATTACCTTTACTCTATCATTATTTACCTGGATTTTACTGTGACATTTTTAAATATTTCAAAAACTTATTTTACTTTTATGTGGCACATTCTTGAACAAGGCAAGTATTCATTAGTATTAAGAGTATGTTAACATTAGTGTTCCTAAACCAAAGCTTCTCTTCCATTTTTTGAATTAAGAGCATGCAATTATATATAAAGATATATAAGTCTACATATATACTTACATATATACACACATATACATACCTGTATCTCTTTGTGTATGTGTGTACACACACACACACACACACACACAGTGGAGGAAAAAGTTATATCGGCTCACAGTTTCAATAGACAGCTGACACCACACCTCTCTGGACCCAAGATGAAGCAGAATATCATGGTGGAAAGGTATGGAGGAGGAAAGCAGTTCAGAACATGCCAACAGGAAGTAGACAGAGAGTCCACTCACCAGGAACAAAATATAAACCCCCAAAGCACCTCTCCAGTCACCTATGTTTTCATACCCACCTACAGTTAAAACCCAGTTAATACATATAAGTACATTAATCCACTGATTAGCTTACAGTTCTCATAATCTATTCATGTCCTCTGAAAATTCTTGCATTGTCTCACATCTGAGCTTTTGGGAGTCATGTCATATCTAAGCCATAACAGTATACATTACTTGCTTATGTATAGCATCTATTAGATTATATCAAAAGGGAATTTGTCACTATTAGCTCCATAATTTATTTATAACCTATTCAAAATCTGAACCACCCAACTCATCTCTGCGACACAAATATCAAACCCTAAGATATTCTTCCTCTATTTTGACAACAGGTATAATTCTTGCCTATGACAATTTTAACCCATATTGATTTCAGTATGTGTTTCCTTATTAAAGCTATCATATATTTCTTCAATTTAATTAATGGTTAGCAAGACCACATTCTCAGAACATAGGGCACAAATATATGCAAAGCATACTTGCCAGCTGCATAATATTATTATTTTGATTAGAATATATTCATGCATATTTGATAATTTAAAAACTATTTTAAAATATCATTCACCAGCTAATGTTCATAGACTAAATAATGTGCACAAATTTTTATAAAAGGTATTTATACATATTAGGGTTTTTTTTCTATTAATAAAAACACATGAAACTTCAAATACTTTGCTTCTTGAAACTGAGTCTTTTAATAATGGTTTCCAGTTAAGTGGAATTTTTACTTAGTAAAACTATTTTCCTCCATACCAGAAAATAGTATTTCCCATATTTGAGCAGAGAAACTTACATTTTACCTAAATATAGCAAAGGAATCTTTGACACATTTAATAACCCACATTAGACAACACTTTTAGGTTGTTTATGAGAAAAGGTCTATGGCATCATCTTATGCTATCATTCCAAATGTTTCCACATTCAAACACAACAAATGGAACAATCTGCTGGCTACATGAACTTCTTGTTATGTAAATATTTTGGTTCAAAGAACATCTTAGTAACATTTAAAATGATTTTCCAATGTGTTCAGTAAAATTAAAGGACACCAAAAGTATTAAATACTTTGCTTTCAGTATTACAAATAAGAATTCAGCAAAGATTCACAATTAAAATACAAACATCTGCATATTCAAAATACTTTTTAAGGCATGGTTATTAGGAAGAAAGTGGGTTGTAAAAAAAAAAAAGTTTTATTTCAAGAAGATTTATGACTTAACTAAAACTAAAAGGTTTTGGTTTAGTCCCGCATGTCAGAGGTTCAAAAACGAGTTTCTAAAAGATAATCCTCTTTTGAGAACATAATGATTGGGTCATTTTTAATCTGCCCATTTCTCACCTCCCTCCTATTCAAATAATAGGACTAACATGGGTACAAGAGAGCTGTAAAGGGATGCATTTTTCCCTCCACTCTATAGACATACCTACAATTAAAAGTCTTTTGTTGGTGGTGAGCACCTAGCATTGGGAATTGACTATATTCTTAATTTGAATCAGTTTTTATAATCTTCTTTTATAGTGAAGAATATGGACTCACATTAAGCTCCCTGGATTTGAATCATTCTGGAATATTCTTGCTATGTGAGTTTTGATAAATTACTTAAGCCCTGCGGTTCATTTTACTCATCAGTAAAATGAAAACAACATAGAATTGATAGTTTGCTAAATTAATATGAGAGAGGTAAGCATTAACTTTTGAAGTTTCTGGAACACAGTTACAGCTTTATGGTGTTCAATCTTGATAGAGTTTTGAGGTGATAAATCCATCGGGTTGCTGGTCTACTGTTGCACTATCTATACGACACTTAACTGTGAATGACTGATGGATTATACCAGTGACACTCTATGAACTGCCACCATAGTACTCAGACTGGTCATCTCAACAGAAGTCTTGATATACTCCCAAACCTATGTACCAGATAGGCAGAAAAGCATTATAACCAAGGATTTGCTATGTCACACTACTGTTGTATCCCAAGCCCTTATTACACCAGGGGAAGAATTAGTACTTCTCTAATTACATGGCTTTAAAGCTACACAGCACAAAGATTGAAGTATAACATAGCAGCCATTAAGATCCCTTTGCATTGCTGCATAAAGCAGTGAGCATTTCCTCTTTTCCTGAATTCATTGGCTTTCCCCCTAAACACTGCTCTAGAAAGTGTAAAGTCTCCTGTGTATGCTGCCTGGTCAGTCTCCTTGATTGATAACCATTGTGCACAATGCAATATATTAAATGTTTGCTGTTATTTTCCACTTACTTTTAACTGCCATCAACTTTTGATGAAATTTCAACACTTGATAAAATATCCATTACCTTTCTACATTTAATACCCTATCATATCCTGGAATCTGTGCTAATGCTTTAAAAAATTGTGAATTAAAATTACACAGCATCTATATGCACAGGCATATATTATCATTGTCTTCTTGCTATAGGTAAAGACGTTAAGGCACAGAAGTTTAAATATCCTATCCAGGGTAACACAGCCAAAATAAGGCAATTACTCAGACTCTGGTCTGCTGGATCCCCACAGTCCACACATTTAAAGTACACTGGCCACCACTGTTACTCTAGGAACATTTACCTTATCATGGAAGGCACCATACCATTACTCAGATGAGTGTGATACTTTTATAGGTACAAAAGTCAACTCAGGAAAACAATCAGGAAGATATCAATTGAGTACTAATAACCTTAATTGCTGGTTCACAAAAATCCCCTAAGTCTGACAATTTTTCTGGGTCCTAGAAAGTATCTAAAAAGAGGACTAAGTATTAAGATTTGATCTTGGAGTCAAATGCTTTCAAAACACTATCTGCTAGGCAATTAAAATCATTGCATAAATGTTCCCTTAAGAACAGTCTTCCTTTGTGAATTTTCTTCTCTGATAAAATTCAAAGGCTAACTATTGTTATAATATGAAGCTACAAAGAGTGTGGAATGGAAAATAGTAAGCCCTAATCCTAACAAAGTTGAGCACCTACTATAAAGAATTCAAAAGTCCCACTTGCTTATACAGATTTTATATCCAAAGCTGGATATTGTCTAAACAAAATGTAAATTTACCAAATACAAATCTGCTCAAACTGCTGAGTTTTTACTACAGAATATAATACTATACCTAATAGACAGTGTTGTAAGTAAATGTGAAATGAAATGCCTCAACTTATAAATCGTGTTTGACAAACACAATTTGTAGATATTACTTAACTGAAATGACAAAGGTTGATATGTTATAAAGATATATACAGTAATATTATCTGTTTATGTTTAATAGTAATGCATACAACATTTGCAAGCTAATAATTCACAAGACAAAATAAATCCTATACATCTTAACTAAAAATAAGTCATGAAAATTATACTAGTCAGTGATGGATTAATATAAGGTCTCACTTATTTGACAAATATTTATTGAGGGCTAGATTGCACCTTGAGTCCATACAAATGAGAAGTTTCTGTTCTCAAGCAGTTTATATTACAGTGAGAAAATAAAAATATTCACATCTGTATTTCTCAAATTTTAGGGTGCATCAGAATTCCTGGAAATCTTATTAAAAATAAAGATTTTGATTCTCTTAGATACGGATGGTGTCTAAGAATCAATATTTCTGATAAGCTTCCACTTAATGCTGATGTTACTAGTCCAATGAATCACACTTTGAAGAAAAAGTTAGATCATTTGAACATATATTAATCTAAAAGTCCTATCTTATTTTAGTAGATAAATTTACTGAGGAGTGTGTTCCCATCCAGCAATCCAAGACAACTTAATTTTAACAAAACCAAAACTACTAACTTCCTCTATCATCTAAAATTAAGTACTTATATCTTTATTTCACCTACAAGCATGGTACATACCAGTGATCAAAGAATTTATTACTCTAAACTTCCACCAAGTTTATATCAAATCTAATTTCCATGTATAAAATTTAGTTTTTTCTAAGTAATATGGATACAGCCAGATGTACACAAAAGTATAATTTCAGATTGTTTGTATGTACTCTAAAGTATGCATAACAAATCAGTTACACTGTAGGCAAAATGTCACTAACTTGAAATTAACTAACTAGAATCAACTTGAATACTGTCGTAATATTTCTTCTAATCCTACATAGTACACAAGCTATTTTTCATTACTGTATTTTCCTCTTGAATGAAAAATATACTTAGTATATTTATATTGAAAATTTCTATTTGATACAACTTTCCACTGCAAGAAATGTAGTGATAACCAATTGAATTGAAATTATTTAGCCTATAGAGGTTCAAACTATTCTTAAAACATCATGGACCACATTTTTAATAAAATAGCCAAAACACAACAATATGACTGTTTCAGAAGTATGTGAACGTATGTATACCTCGGAATATTTTTAAAGCAAGACTTTTCTAGATTATACAGAAAGGTAGATTCGATCTTGATATAGAATAATCTTATTACAAATTCAAGAATTTTTAAATGTTGCTTATGGATGCACTTCTTCACCACAGTTGCTAAGCCCCTCCACAGACATCTTTTCTCCACTGTTGTCTTTTCTCTTTTCCTTATAGAAAGGCTACTCACCATCAATTTCATCACTGTTGCTGACTCCAGTTCATCTAATCACTGCAACATCTGCAGGGTGCCCTTCCCTTCCCTCCTCTTTGGAACATAGTCCTTGCTTCTTATTAGGGAATCAATCAGAACTTCTTGGGAATACATTATGTTTCAAGCTTTTTTCAACTGTTCACATGATTGATGGACACCCTGCAGCTACCTCTTTATCTACAGAAACATATTTGGCAGATATCCAGGTGGAGAGGTATTCCAGAAGCTCACTTGTACATCATCCTATCATCATTAACCACAACTATTTATCTGATTCCTACCACATACATACACACAACAGTGCAAAGGATCAGTGATAACAAGCGGTGAAAGATATAGTTATAAGTAACAAAAAAGCAGGATATTCAGGATGACAGCATTATTGTTGAATACTTCTGGAGATCCAAGAATTATAAAAATGAAGAGAAAATCATGGGAACAGTAATAACAGACTAAGCATTAAAATTTAAAATACACAAGTAGGGAAGGCACACAATCAAGAAAAATGCTATGAGAAAAGACAGGAAAAAACTGAGACAGAAGCAAGACAGATTGAACCATGATGGCAATAAAACATCATTAACAGAAATACAGACTGTGGAAGGTATGGGGTTAGGGGGGTTTTAGGGGGAAGGGTTTTTTTTTTTCCTTCTCTTTTTTAAAAGAAAAAAAAATAGTCACCCACAGCAACCTGTGCAGGACCCAGGCCCACAGTAGGCCCAGGTCCATCCTGCCACCGACAGAGCTCAGGTTCCAGCACAGGACCGCCTCTTCCAACCAGCAGACCTGCGCCAGAGCTCAGGCCCAACCCAGATCTGCACACACCGACATAAGAAGGACCCAGGCCCAGGGTAGGTATGAGTTTGGTATCCCCCCCTCTACCTGGGAGCCCAAACCTAACCCACTTCCTTCTTGGGACACTGCAGACATCACCATGGCCTTCCCCACACAGTAGCCCCTACTTTTTGACAATCGACAGGGCCTAGAAGAAGCTGCATGTCAGAGCAGGTATTCCAAAGACAGTGTAAGGCCCACCCATTCAGCCCCATTTCTGTAAGACATAGCTTCCATCTTGGGGCAACTCCACTATTATCTGGAGTTACCTCAGCTATTGCCACCACCACCTTTAGTTACGGTAGCATACATTGAGGGACACCAGCAGAGTCTGGAAGCCCAACATGAAGGTGAGATACAGACAATCTGCAAGAACATAGGGTAGAAACTGCAAGAAAGGAAGACACATAGACAACATGAAAAATCAAAAGAGAAAAGTGCCCTAAACAAACCAGGATATCACAATAACAGAACCCAGTGAAGTTGATGAAATGTTAGAGGAGAAATTCAGAAGGTTCATAATTAAAATAATCTGTGAGTTAAAGAATGACCTAAATTAACAAATACAGGGAAAAATTGATCACTCCAACAAAGGGATAAAAGAACAAATACAGGTTACAAAAGATTACTTCAAGAAAGAGAGACTCTGAAAAAAAGAAGTCAGAAATCCTTGAAATGAAGGAAACAATAAACCAAATAAAAACTTAATGGAAAGCATAACCAACAGACTAGATCACGTGAAAGAAAAAATGTCAGATAATGAGGGCAAAGTATACAATCTGGAAATTAAAGTTGACCACACAGTGAAAATAGTAAGAAACCATGAACAGAACATCCAAGAATTATGGGAGAGCATCAAAAGACCAAATCTAAGAGTTATTGGGATAGAGGAAGGCACAGTTTCAAACCAAAGGAATGCGATAATATCAGAAAATTTCCTAAATGTGAAGAATAAATTGGAAAGCCAAATACAAGAGGCTTACAGGACACCAAATGTACAAAATTATAACATATCTACACCAAGGCATATTATAATGAAAAAGCCTAGCATACAGAACAAGGATAGAATCTTAAAAGCTGCAAGAGAGAGGAATCAGATCATGTATAGGGAAGACCAATTCTTATCTTAGCAGATTTTTTCCACCCAGATCCTCAAAGCCAGGAGATCGTGGAACAACACATAAAAAACTCTGAAAGAAAATGGTTGCTAACCAAGAATCTTGTATCCAGCAAAATTAAGCTTTAGGTTTGATGATGAAATAAAAACCTTCCATGATAAACAAAAGTTAAAAGAATTTACAACTAGAAAGCCTACACTAAAGAACATCATTGGAAAAATATTCCACAAAGAGGAAATAAAAAACAATGATGAAAATCAGCAGAGGGAGGGATTACACAAAAGGAAAAACTAATCAGCGGAGAAACCAAGTCAAGTTCAATACCAAAAATAAACAAAAATGTCTGGGAATACAATGTCTCAATAATAACCCTGAATGTTAATGGCATTAACTCACCAATCAAAAGACATAGACTAGCAGATTGGATTAAAAAAAAAAAGATTCAACAATATGCTGCTTCCAAGAGATTCATCTCATAGGAAAAGACGTCCACGGACTAAAGGTGAAAGGTTGGGATAAACCATACCACTCACATGGACTGCAGAAGCAATCAGGGGTTTCCATCCTCATATCATAAAGTAAACTTCAAGCTAAAGTTAATTCAAAGGGATAAAGAAGAACACTATATACTGCCCAAGAAAACCATACACCAACAAGACATAACAATTATAAATATATATGCCCCAAATAATGGAGCATCTACATTCATCAAACTAACTCTTCTCAAGTTCAAGAGTCAAATAGAACACAATGCAATAATTTTGGGTGACTTTAACACACCTCTTTCACCACTGGATAGATCTTCCAAACAAAAGCTGAACAAAGAAACTATAGAATAATGACCTAAATGAACAAATACAGGGAAAAACTGATCACTCCAACAAAGGGATGAGACAAAAAATACAGGCTGCAAAAGATTACCTCAAGAAAGAGACTGAAAAAAAAGTCAGAAATCCTTGAAATAATACAATCAATAACTTACACTTAACTGACATATATAGAATATTTCATCCTTCAATGAGCGAATATACTTTTTTCTCAGCAATACATGAATCCTTCTCTAAAATACACTATATATTATGCCACACAGCAACTATTAGCAAATATAAAAAAAGAAGATATACTACCCTGAAATCTATCAGATCATAATGGAATGAAATTAGAAATCAATGATAAAATAAGAAATAAAAGCTACTCCAACACCTGGAGACTAAATAATAGGCTACTGAATGAACAATGGGTTGCAGAAGACATCAAGGAAGAGATCAAAAAAAATTTTCATAGGAGAATGAAAACACAGATACAACATATCAAAATCTCTGGGACACTATGAAGGCAGTTTTAAGAGGAAAGTTCATTGCCTGGAGTTCATTCCTTAAAAGAAGAAAAAATCTACAAATAAATGACTTAACATTATATCTCAAAGCCCTAGAAAAAGATCAAAAAATCAACACCCAAAGCAGAATACATAAAATAGTTAAAATCAGAGCTGAAATCAATGAAATTGAAACAAAAGAAACAATTTAAAAAATTAACAAATCAAAAAGTTGGTTCTTTGACAAAATAAAATTGACAGACCCTTAGCAATGCTAATGAAGAGAAGGAGAGAGAAAACTCAAATTACTAACATACATGATGAAAAAGGAAATATCATAGACACTACATAAATACAGAAGATAATTAAAAATTATTTTGAAAACTTGTACTCCAATAAAATAGAAAATACCAAGGGATGAACAAATTTCTAGAGTCATATAATTTGCCCAATTGAATCAGGATGATATACACAATTTAAACAGCTCAATTTCAACCAATGAAATAGAAGATGCCATCGGAAGCCTACCAACCAAGAAAAGCCTAGGACTGGAAGGATACACAGCTGAGTTCTACAAGAACTTTAAAGAAGAACTAATACCAATACTCTTCAACTAATTTCAGGAAATAGTAAAAGAGGGAGCACTTGCAAACTCATTCTATAAGGCAAGTATCACCCTGATTCCAAAACCAGGCAAAGACAAAAAAAAAAAAAAAAAAAAAAGACTTCAGACCAATATCTCTAATGAACATAGATGAAAAATTCAATAAAATTTTGGCAAATCGAATACAAAAACATATCAAAAGTATAGTACACCACAATCGTGTAGGGTTCATTCCAGGGATGCAAGGTTGGTTCAACATACGGAAATCAATAAATGTAATTCACCTCTTCAATAGTCTTAAAGAACCAAATGAACATCTCAATAGATGCAGAAAAAGCATTTGACAAAATGCAGCACCAATCAAAATGGCTGCTATTAAGAATACAAACAACAATAAGTGTTGGTGAGGATGTAGGGGGAAAGGCACACTCATAAATTGCTGGTGGAACTACAAATTGGTGCAGCCAATAAGGAAAGCAGTATGGAGAATCCTTGGAAAACTGGGAATAGAACCACCATTTGACCAGCTATCCTACTTCTCGGTCTATACACAAAGGACTTAAAAACAGCATACTAAAAGGACACAGCCTCATCAATGTTTATAGCAGCACATGTAAATAGTTAAACTATGAAACCAACCTAGATGCCCTTTAGTAGATGAAGGAATAACGAAAATGTGGTATATATACATAATGGAATATTATTCAGCATTAAAAGAGAATAAAATCTGGCATTTGCAGGTAAATGGATGCAGATGAAAAATATAATGCTAAGTGAAATTAGTCAATCCCCCCAAAAAACAAATGTCAAATGAGTTCTCTGATTTAAGGATGCTAATTTGTAATATGCTGTGGGATAGGGGGTGGGGGGGATTAAATGAACTCTAGATAGGGTAAAGGGGAAAAGGGGAGGGAGGGGCATAGGGGTAGGAGAGATGGTGAAATAAGATGGTCATCATTACCCTAAGTACATGTATGAACACATGAAAGATGTGACTACTTTGTGTACAACCAGAGATATGAAAAAATTTTGCTCTATATGTGTAATATGAATTGTAATGCATTCTGTTGTCATATATAACAAATTAAAATTAAAAAAATACTGAGGATTGAACCCACAGGTGCCTTACTACTAAGCTACATCCCCAGTCCTTTTTATTTTGAGACAGGGTCTCACTAAGTTACTGAAGCTGGCATCCAACTTGGAAATCTCCTGCCTTATCCTCCTGAGATTGTTTAAGAACTTAAATGACTGGCCAATCTTGACTCACATACACTAAGTAGTCAAATATATACTGTCTATGGATCAGAGAGAGAGAGAGAGATTTTCACCCCAAACAGATGGATGAGTTTTATTTATAGACTTTGGAAACAGGTTTTCAGGAAACCAAATGATAATTTATTCTCATCCGGAGCTCAAGATGTGTATTTGGTTAAATTTTCCTGTAAGTATCAAAAAACTAGAAATATTATTTAGCTAAATCCACTAGACACCAGAACAATCTACTTTTTGGCATTGTAAAATAGAATAATTCTGCATACAAATAGTTGAAATGCATCTCCTAACTCAATTTGTTATGTGAAACATTAGTATAAAATGTTTTAAAACATCATTTAATCTATTGAACCGAGTGAAACAGAAAGCAATGAAATAAAATCACAGTAAGCCTAGAACTACATGGCAATTTTAAAAATATAAGCAAGTTAGTATGCATATATTCATTGAAATCAACTGTTGGATGGCTGATAATTACAACCTATATGTCAAATGAGCTCTTTCCTTTATGTATTTCCTTTGCCATATTGGGAATAGAACCTAGGACCTTATGCATGGTAAAAGCTAGTACTTTATAACTGAGCTCTCCAGCCAAGCAAAACAGCAATTTTTTTTTTCAAAATTCTATATGAATTTTCCTACAAGAAATACCTACCATATATATAAAATCAAATTCCTGAATTAGAAGATCTGTTTTAGTCAGCATTTTTGTGACTGTGACCAAAATATCTGACAAGAACAATTTTAGAGAAAGAAAAGTCTACTTGGGGCTTACCATTTCAGAGGCACAGTCCACAAACAGCCAGCTCCATTGCTATGGATCCAAGTGAGGCAGAAAATCATGGCAGACAGAACATAGCTCAGAACATCATACCATGAAACAGAGGGAGAGAGGCCTTGCTCACCAGGGACAAAATATATATCCTAAAGGTACACTCACAGTAACCTACCTTCTCCAACTACACCCTACCAGTTACAGTTACCACCTAGTTAATTCCTATCATTGAATTAATGCAATTAGTTTAAAGCTCCCATGACCCAATTATTTCAGTTCTGAACTTTCTTGCATTGTCTCACCCACAAGCTTTTAGAGGACACTTCATTCTAAACCATAACAAAACCTGACTTCACAAATATATGCCCAATACTAATGCTTACAGTTCTGTTTTGCTTTTTTTTTTTTTTTAACTTAGCATAATGTTCATCTAGAATTTGTAAGCAATGACATAATTCTCAGGGGGACACAGAGACACAAGACTCTTTACAAATTAACAATTTGATTTTTTCTAGGAAGAGTAATCTTCCTCAGGTTCTTGTATTTAAAGAATACACTAGATACTCAAAAAGGTAAAAATATATTAAATACATAGAAAAAAAAAAACAGAGCAAGTGGCATCTAAAGATTACCCTAGTTCCCTCATTGATAATGTTTTAAAACAATGACAAGCAATTATAAGCAAATTTTATCAGATACAGTATGAATGTAATGAACACCATTTTGAGTAACCATATAGTTCAATAAGTTCAGACTTTCTTTTCACTCTGGAGAACTCATCAAAAAATCTGGCTAACCAAGGGGATTTAATGAGATGGTCCTCAACTGGTTTCTAGGCTTACTTCCATACAAAAACAACTCCCACATCTTCAAAGTGAATTGCTCTTGATGCCATTCAGAATTCGAGGACTTTAAGAAAAAGCTTTACGGTGTCATTTCACTATTATTAACTGTGTTCATTATTAAAAAAAACATTTTTATATTAAAATATGCTTTCACGGCTATCAAAATAAGCATAAAATAACTATTTGAATGAGTTTAAGAGGCTTTGGTTTAATTTGCTATTGCATTCATTTTTCATCTTAGTCTATTTGCTAGTTTTGATGCTTTGTTTGACTAATATCCTACACTGAACTTAGAGAGGTCCACGATGTTTGACTAACTTTATACACTGAATTTAGTGAGCTAAATAACAAAAGGCACAGATATATACAAAGGACACAAAGTGAAGTGCATTCAGAAAAATGAATTTGGTACCATACAAGAGCTTCAAAAAAACCAGAGCATGCTTTACACCCAGGAAAACAAATGGTTTTAAGTTATACACTGGTTTGTCTTTTGTGGTTAAACAAAACAATAATTAAATTATACGCTCCAGGAAACAGGAAGGAGTGGATAAGGAAAATACACACACACACAAAAAGCCCTCCTCGGTCCCTATTTGTTCAGGGTAGAGATCAGCATTCCTTAGAAGCTTCCATTTCATGGATGAAAATTGGGTTGAACAAGCTTATGTGTTTAGGAGTAATGTGATGCATAAGAACATTAAGTACTTCATGTCTTCCTCTTTGGAAGGAAGCAGCAGCCAGCATAAACTTTTTGAAAAGACAAATTAGATCATGTCATCTCCAGCTAAAATGCTTTACCATTCATTTTGCTCTGAAGAGAAAATGAAAATAGTGATACTAACAGTAACAGTAGTCAAATCAGCAAGCCTACACCACTGCTTCTGGGTCTCCCACCAATCACAGAACCCTGACTTCAGTTTTTTTAATTAAGTTCCTTATGTTTCCTTCAAATATTGCTCCTTTGGCTTGCTCTTTAAGTAGACAATTCCTAATTATCCTTTTAGGCCTAACTAAATCCTATGTTTGCCAAGAGATTTTAATCACTGCCCTCTACTCCCGATAAATCTATTTTCATGGCTGTCTTACATAAACAGTTCACTTTTCCTTAGAATATTTGGGACAATCTATAATTAAACATTGTTTTGTAATTGCATTGTTTACTTTTTTATCTCTAATTAGGCAGTAAACTCTTTTAGGGAACCACATTTGCTTAGTTCAACTCTATATCCACTGACTACTTCCTGATAAGCATTTATTACTAAAGTAATGAATTTAGAAACTAATGGAAGACTGATCACATCTCCCTACTTATACATCCTTACTACATTCTAAACAGTCTACAATGTCAATTATTTTTAAACATTTGCTGAGATGGAAAGAAGTAACAGAGGTCCCTTTCATTGCTATCACCTTGCTCTATCTCTAGAGAGATATCACCTTGCTCTATCTCTAGAGAGCTCTATGTCTGAAGAAGGTAGGTTCTATGAAATTCTTAAAGTCCTTAAAAAAAAAAAATCCAGTGTATAGCAAGACTGATTATTAAAGCCTTGTAAGTTAAGTATCAATGAAATATGTAAGGAGAGGAGGAGGGTGGTGGGAGAGGTATCCCCTAACCAATTTGCTTTGTATTTTCCTTTTTAGCAACCTCTCCCATGAATTGGGTGTAGACATTTGGATCACACCTAAAGTATGTGGCAGAATTCTACTGCAGGAAATCACCATAAGCATACCCAATCTCCTCCTTCAGTTTCAGTGGGAAGCATTTTTTCTTTTCACATCAACACAACAATCCTCCCATTGTGTGTTGAACAGCTCCACACCCACACTAGTCTGCCCCACAGATCTCAATAGTGGTGACTTCATCCTTTTTATATGTTCTTTTCAAAGCAAGACAAAAGCTCTTGGAGGTAAAAGTGGTAGAATATATAACATTTTGTATTTGGTAAAAAGTATGAACTAAAAATTCCACAAGATAAATTTGCTTTTATAAGGAAAAAGTATGTAAAACTAGATATATTGTTTCCCAAAGAAAAACCTTCTTCCAGGCCTTAATTATAAGACCTCTGTCAAACGTAAAAATGTTTCTCTTCTTTCGTTTCACCTTTTTAAGCATCTACATTCATTAGTTATATTATCTAACGAGAATTAAAAGCTGTTTCACTAAAAGCACCGAGTTTTCACTTGGGCCTGCAGATAGCCAATGACTAAAAGCAAGATAAACACGGGCATCTCTGCCTTCATTCTATAATTGTTTGAAGATACCCAATCAGCTCTGCACAAGGGTTTAGGAATCATTTAAGGAGTTTACCTAAATACTGGTAACATACGGTTTAATAATTTACCTAAACTATCTTTCCCCCTTCAAGACCAAAGACATCAAGATAAGAGTAAATAAGGTATTTTCAATATCTGCAGGAACATTCAATGCCAGTTTTATAGACCCCTGCTCCAGACCCTTGGAGTGGTGCCTAGAAGTCCTGTCATTGCCCTAAACCTTCCAGGAATAGTAGATAACCTCATGATGAGACTGCTCCCATAAGCCAGAGCAATCCTCTTAAGGGAACTGAATTGCTCCTTCCAGGACCAGAGGTCTGACAAATAAACACCCTGTATGGTAAATGGAAATTGCCACCTCAAATGATAGGGGCTTCTCCACATTAACCTCACAGAACCAGAACTGAAATAATTATCGGCTAGGCCAAAGTTTGACCAAGACTGCTTAGTTAGAAATACTTCTGACCCACTGTACCAGTTCTTCTAATTAAGCCTCAAGCAGATGTTATTACCCCAGGGGTGAGACACACTCTCATTCTGCCCTTCCAATATGGCCATATTGATTAAAATTCCTTTCCTGTTTTTTAACAATTACTATTTCCATTTGGTTTCAGGGTAAATGCCCAGACCTGATTTGCTGGAACTCTCAAAATCCAGCCTCTGGCCTAGAAGTCTGATAACAATGTGACCTTGGTTAAATCATTGAACCAGAAGGCCTCTCTGTTCTAATTTATAAGATAAAAGGGGAAATCATAAGGCAAGAGTACTGCTCCTAATATATATAGAAGGCTATGCTTAATCGTTACATTGTGACTATTTAAGTCAGAAAACATTCTGGTAAGTTTTTGATGATTTAACAGTTTATTGGCAAATTTAGAGGCCAGAGAGGTCTAAGCAGTAATAAAATTTTCCAAGGTCAACCAAAATTCTCTGAAAAAGATGTAGGATGTCCAGAAGTCCTACACTAAACTTCTAATGTTATGTAGTACAGGAGAACGACTATGGTTGAAGATAAATAATTGAATCTCGTAATAGTTAAGTAGAAAAAAATTCTCAATGTTCCCAACACAAATATATAATAAGTGTTGAAGGTGACAAATATGCTGATTACTCTATTTATTCACTGTATACTTTTATTGAAACATCACAATGTATCTCTTCAATACATGGAACTACTGCATTTCAATTAAAATAAAATTTAAAAATGAAAATGAGAATAGTCCTATATTAGATCCTCCTTTTAAAAACATAATAAGGAGTACAATGTATCCCCTAGAAGTTATTACAATTATAGGTATTTGAGAAACACTGATAGCACTTTGAATATTTGCATACTATTTAGCTTATTACATGAGCAAAATACCTAACTTCAAGTCAAACCTATTTAATTCCAAAGTTGCTATCTATATTTTAAAATTACACAGTGAAAAACAAGAGAGAAATTTAAGTGCTTAAAAATTATACATGTCCCAGGAGAATCACTTTGTAAAAGAATAAATGTGAATAAGTTTCTGGAAAGCTAACATGTTGTTTTTAATCTCTGACTCTCCACAGATTTCTTAATAAAAATAAAGTACAAGAAGGATATTTAAATCAGAACCTTTTAGACAGTATTTACCATAAACCCATTATTAGTGGGCAGAGGTAAACTGCTGTTACCTATAAAGACGCACACAGTTAAAGAAACTATAGCAAAAGGTGGAAGAAGACTCAAGGGAGCTAGGGAAAAACAATTATCATCAGGTAATTTCTGGTCACCTTAGCAGGCAATTCTGGGAATGACAAGAGAATGGAGGAAAGGATTTTGTGGGCAAAATTCAAAGTTGAACACAAAGAAGCAACATGAGGTTCTCACTTGGTTGAGGATTTCTAGAGGGCTGGGCACTAAGAGTATTCAAAAGTAATAGACTGAAGCATGTATACAGGCCAAAGGACGTGCCTGAGAGGTCATAAAGTAAGAAACAGAGGTAGAGTTGAAATAACGGAAAGAGAATATCCAGGTAAAGGAAAATAGCAACTGAGCAGGACTCAAAGAATATGGTTTTATTTACACCTTTTCCTAAAAACAACGAAAGAAGGAATATTATGCCATTAAGCTTAGTTTGACCCACCCTTCCTCCTAAAAACAGGTAAGATTCTTTCTTAAAAGCAGAGCAAAGAGTGTTTTCAAGATGGCGAAATAGAGGAAGTTACTTTTTTGGCTGCTCCCTGGAGTGAAATCAAGAAAGCAAACAGGCAGCTTCTTGGCAAGACGGATGAACAAAAAAGAGGTGGATGGTATTTACTGGAATTTAAAACTGGATAGTCAAAGCAGATGGGGGACTCAGGAGGTTGGACATAATAAAATAAAGACAAAATCCCAAGGGGCACAGCCACTGCCATGGCTGGGCCAGAAGCACCACCCAGAGCAGTCCCTCTGTGAGCACAGTGCACAGATAAGGGAATTAAAAGAACCTGCATTTTTTTTAAGTTGTTGATGTACTTTTATTATTTATTTATTTATATGTGGTGCTGAGGATCAAACCCAGTATCTCACACATGCTAGGCAAGTGCTCTGCCACTGAGCCACAACTCCTGCCCTGAAACCTGCATTTTTCAGAGGCAATTTGTTCCCTTATTTTTCGTGTTGTTTGTGTGTTACCCATCTAAAAGTATGAATCTGAGGCAGTAGATTTCCTACCCTGTGCACTTGTAGCATCCCTGAAGGTTTCTAGTATCTTACTGTTTAGGGGGACACAAATAATAACAACCACCAATGCTGACAATATACAGTATTAATATATTAATATAGAGCATTTAGAGATCAAGGACATTGTCAGGCAAATCAGACATGTTGCACAATATCCATGTGGGGAGGAAGAACCAGTCATCTCTCCAGGTGACATGCAGAGGGCAAAGCAAGCAACAATTTTGCAGCTGCTGCTGGGGGCTGGCAGCTATGAGGACCAATTCCTGGCAAACCTGAGTGTGACATGAAATACAGACCCAATAAATACACACTGAATGAAATAGAGTGTGCTTAAGTGAACAGGAGAAAATCAAATGAGAGAGTTTTACCCAAGGACAACTTTTTGTGAAAACCTACTAGGCTCTACCCCTCCCCCTCCAATCCCATTGCTTGCAGGACCTTTTGGGAGAAAGCATCTGGCCAGGAATTCCGAAGAACAAGGCCAGGAGAGATGGAGTTTGGGGACTGAACCTGAGACTAGAAAACGTGAGGTCCAAAGGTGACATAAGGTATTAAAACTGGGTCCCTCATCACACCAGTGAAACCAAAGGGAGATCCATGGGGTACAGTCTTCCATCGTGGACCAGCAAGTATGAGGAGCTGGAGGTGAGCTGATTTAAAATCTCCAGACCAATTGGCATTTAGCAAAGAACATGGAGCCCACCTAAGCCTAAACCCTGCCTCCCGGACTCCGCCTATAGGATTACCTCTCTCACTCCAGCAATCCAGAGGATGGCTCAACATGCTCTAGATGACCCCGCCTAAAACTGCTAAGTGAAGCTGAGAATCTTTTGAACTACAAGAGAAGAATTCATTAACTTTTCATCAAAACCTTTTTTGTTAATTTGTTTTCTCTGTGATCATCATGGTACATGGACATTTATTCATATTCATATTACTTTTCTCATGTCTAGCATTTTTGAAGCCAGTTATATTACATGGATTCATTTTTGTGAACTTGGACATTTGAATAGTATATTTTAGTTTTGATTTTTATTCTATTTTTTAAATTTTTTATTTAATATATATATTTTTGCTCCTTTTTCTCTTGATTCTCTTTTCCTCTTCTGACAGGCAATCTCCATTATTCTTTCACTCTTTGTTTAATTTTTTATTTTTCCTTCACTCTTCCTCCCTCATAATCCTCACATCTTATACTACTTCTGTTCTCTCCTTGTCCATATTTGAAATTATAAAAACTTTTGGGAACTGTTTTTATTGTAAGCAATAACTGATCATATCATTTGTTTATTGTGATAACTGACATTGTAGATTTCATACTAAGAATTATTTGGTTTAATACTGTATATTGTCAGCACTGGTGTTTGTTATTATTTGTGTCTCCCTAAACAGTAAGGTACTAAAAACCTTCAAGGATGCTACAAGTGCACAGGGTAGGAAATCTACTGCCTCAGATTCATACTTTTAGATGGGTAACACACAAACAACACGAAAAATAAGGGAACAAATTGCCCCAAATAAACCAAGATATGCCAATAACAGAACTCACTGACACTACAGTAGAAGAAATGTCAGAGAATGAGATAAGAATGGATGTAGTTAAACTGATCTGTAAAGTAAAGGACAGTATAAGAAATGAAATCAGAGAAAACACAGAAAGTGAAAGATCACCTCAATAAAGAGGCACAGATTCTGGGGAAAAAAGAAAAAAGGCAGAAATCCTAGAAATGAAAGAAAAGATAAACCAAATTAAAAATTCAACAGAAAGCATCACTAACAGAATAGAACACTTGGAAGACAGAACCTGAGGCAATAAAGACAACATAGGTAATCTTTGAAAACAGAACTGACCATGGGCAGAAGATGTTAAGAAATCATGAAAAGAACTTTCAAGTACTAAGGGATAACATGAAAAGGCCAAATTTAAGATTTATTGGGATAGATGAAGATGCAGAGATACAAACAAAAAGAATTCATTGAAAAGATTGTGCAATTATAATTAAAATAAAAAGTAAAATGGAAAAATCAAATACAAGAGACTTATAGAACTCCAAATGTACAAAATTACAACAGACCCACACCAAAACACATTATAATGAATATGCCTATCATACAGAATGAGGATAGAATTTTAAAGGCCAGAGAAAAATACCACATTATGTGTAGGAGGAAACCAATGTGGATCTCAGCTGTTTTCATAATGCAGATCCTCAAAGTTAGAAGATCCTGGAATAACACATACCAATAAACAAACACATGGCCCATGGCCCCAGAGAGGCCTGACCCATCACAGTGCCCTCTGTCCCCAAGATGAAAAATGCACCCTTCCATTGGAGAGGAATACCACACTTGCGCAGAGAGGAACACTGCTCTGCGGTTCCCTATCACTAATGTGTGTCTCCACACAAACCGCATCTATTTAGCGACATTGCAGCCATCACCATAGCCCTCCCCAAATGGTAATCTCCACCATGGGACATCAGACAGGGCCAGAAGGCAGCTTCCCGATGCAGCACCACACGCCAAACTGAAGCAACACTGAACAAGCTAGCCAACGCCATCATACAGCCCCCCCTTCCAGCCCATCTCTGAAAGAGGTTGCTATCATCTTGGAACACCTCCACTACCATCTTGAGGTACCTCTAATGCCACCTCCCTAGAGCAGCTTCCATCTTGGGACACCGAATGGGACCTGGAAGCCCAATATCAAGGAAACCACAGACTTGATGCTACTGCTGCCATCAACTAGGGACATGACCATTTGCATCTAGGGAAAACAACCAGGACCTGGTAAACCGTCACCAAGGACCCTGTCCGCCCAGTTGCACCAGATGTATATCTACTAGGTGTGCTAACAGACACCATCTTGTTGCAGAGGTAACAGAGAGCCTCTCTGTTTTTCCTCTTGCTAACAGTCAACTTCTTTTGATTGCCCTTTCACTAGTCCTATAATCTAATATCTCTATATTCTCACATACTACCTCATAAACATCACAGCCTATTCCCTGTCCCCTACCTACCATTAGAAACCATAAAAGATTATGCAGACCTACTAGCTATTTGGAAGAAGATAACCAAACTCTTCATTTCTGTTTATAGCAACAAAACTTTTAAATGTCAAAATGGAAGCTAATTGACTTATGGCTACCCACCGGTTACACTGGATGCTGTAAACATTGATATCCACTCTTAAATGTGAGGTGTTTGTAATCTACAGGGACACTACAGGACTATAGAGTAGAAGCTATAATACCTCAGATTTGCACTGCAAAAGAGAAAGACACATACAAAACATGAAAAAACAAGGGAGGAAAGTGCTCCCCCAAAACCAATATACTACAACAATAGAATACATTGACACCTTAGTAGAAGAAATTTCAGAGGAGGAGTTCAGAATGTACATAATCAAAATGATCTGGGAATTAAAGAATGACCTAAGTGAGTAAATAAAGGCCAAAATTGATCACTCCAACAAAGAGATAAGAGAACAAATGCAGGCAACCATTGATGACACCAAAAAACAAATAAGGGAGCAAATATAGGCATCCATTCATCACACCAAAAAATAGATAAGGAAACAAATACATGTACCAAAGATAAGAGAGCGATTAAAAAAAAAAAAGAAATCCTTGAAATGAAAGAAACAATAAATTAAATAAAAAACTCAATAGAAAGCATCACCAATAGACTAAATCACTTGGAAGACAGAACCTCAGACAATGAAGACAAAATATACAATCTTCAAAATAAAGTTGATTACACAGTGAAGATAGATTGTAAGAAACCATGAACAGAACATCCAAGAATATGGGATAATATCAAAAGACCAAAATTAAGACTTATTGGGATAGAGAAAGGCAAGAAATTCAAACCACAGAAATGAACAATCTCTTCAATGAAATAATATCAGAAAATTTTCCAAACATGAACAATCAATTGTAAAATCATATACAAGAGGCTTACAGGACACCAAATGTGTAAAATAACAACAGATCTATGACAAGGCATGTTATAATGAAAACGCCTAGCTTACAGAATAAGGATAGAATCTTAAAAGCCTCAAGAGAGAGGAATCAGATCACATATACAGGGAGACCAATTTGTATCTCAGCAGAATTTTCAACCCAAACCCTCAAAACCAAGAGATCCTGGAATGACATATACCAAGCTCTGAAAGAAAATGGATGCCAACCAAGAATCCTATATCCAGCAAAATTAATTTCAGAATTCATGATGAAATTAAAACCTTTCATGATAAACAAAAATTAAAAGAATTTACAACTAGAAAACCTGCACTACAGAGCATTCTCAGCAAAATATTCCAGGAAGAGGAAATGAAAAACAACAAAGGGAGGAACTACACTAAAGGAAAGGCCAATCAAACGAGAAACCAAGTTAAAAACCAAAAATAAACCAAAATGACCGGGAATACAAATCATACTTCAATAATGACTCTGAATGTGAATGGCCTAAACACATTAAGTAAAAGACATGGTTTAACAGATTGGATTAAAAAAAGACCCGCAATATGCTGCCTTCAAGAGACTCATCTCACAGGAAAAGACATCCATAGACTGAAGGTGAAGAGTGGGCAAAAACATACCACTCACATGGACCACATAAACAAGCAGGGATTTTCATCCTCATTATCAGATAAACTAGACTTCAAAACAAAACTAGTGAAAAGGGATAAAGGAGGACATTTCATACTGCTTAAGGGATTCATACATCAACAAGACATAACAAACATAAATATCTATGCCTCAAACAATTGGGCATCTATGTAAATCAAACAAAACCATCTCAACTACGAGAACCAAATAGACCACAATACAATAATACTGGGTGACTTTAATACACCTCTCTTACCACTGAATAGATCTTCCAAACAAAAACTGATCAAAGAAACTATAGAACTCAAGAAGACAATAAGTTAGACTTAATAGACATATATAGAATATTCCATTCATCAACAAGCAAATAAACTTTCTTCTCAGCAGCACATGGATCCTTCTCCAAAATAAATGATAAATAAAAAATAGAAGCTACTCTAATACCTGGAGACTAAACAATACACTGTTGAATGACACATCGATAATAGAAGACATCAGGGAGGACATAAAATAAATTCTTAGAGGTAAATAAGAACTCTGATACAACTTATCAGAGTTTATGCAACATTATGAAGGGAGTGCTAAGAGCAAAGTTCATTGCAGGGAATTCATTCATTAAAAGAAGAAAAGTCAACAAATAAATGACCTGACATTACAGCTCAAAGCCCTAGAAAAAGAGTAATAAACCAACACCAAAAGTAGAAGAAGATAGGAAATATTTAAAATCAGGGCAGCAATCAATGAAATTGAAACAAAAGAAACAATTCAAAAAATTGGCAAAACAAAAAGCTGGTTCTTTGAAAAAATAAATAAAATTGACAAATCTGTAGCCACCCTAATGAAAAGAAATAGAGAAAAAATTCAAATTACTGGGGCTGGGGATGTGGCTCAAGTGATAGCGTGCTCGCCTGGCATGCGTGAGGCATGCACCACATAAAAATAAAAAATAAAGATATTTAAAAAACTGGTTAACAAATACTTTAAAAAAATTCAAATTACTAAAATTCAAAATGAAAAAGGAGATGTCATGACACACACTATTGAAATACAGAAGACAATTAGAAACTATTTCGAACATTTATACTTCAGTAAAGTAGAAAACCTCGAAACACTAACAAATTTCTAGAGGCAAGTGATCAACCCAAACTAAGACAAGAGGACTTACACATTTAAACAGATCAATTTCAAGCAAGGAAATAGAAGATACCATCAAAAGCCTACCAACCAAGAAAAGCCCAGGACCAGACAGATTCACAGATGAGTTCTACAAGACCCACAAAGAAGAATTAATACCAATACTCCTCAAATTATTCTATAAGAGAGAAAACTCATTCTATGAAGCTAGCATCATCTTGATACCAAAACCAGCAGAAACACATGAAGGAAATAAAATTTAAGACCAATATCTCTGATGAACACTGACGCAAAAATTGCCAATAAAATTCTGGCAAATCACATACAAAAACATACTTAAAAAACTGTGCACCATGATCAAGTGGGATTCATTCCAGGGATGCAAGGATGGTTGAACATAAGGAAATCAATAAATATAATTCATCACATCAACAGAGTTAAAAAATTATATGATTATGTCAATTAATGCAGAAAAAGCATTTGACAAAATACAGCACCCTTTCATGTTCAAAACACTAGAAAAACTAGGGATAGTAGAAACATACCTCAACATTGTAAAAGCTATCTATGCTAAACCCAAGGCCAACATCATTTTAAATGGTGAAAAATTGGAAGCATTCCCTCTAAAAACAGGAACAAGATAAGGCTGTCCTCTTTCACCACTTCTATTCAACATAGTCCTTAAACTCTAGCCAGAGAAATCAGACAGATGAAAAAATTAAAGGGATACAAATAGGAAAAGAAGAACTCAAACTATCATCATTGGCTGATGAGATGATTCTATAGAGATCTAAAACCTCCACCAGAAAACTCCTACAATTAATAAATGAATTCAGCAAAGTAGCAGGATATAATAATCAATGCTCATAAATCAAATGCATTTCTATACATCAGTGATGAATCCACTGACAGAGAAATTAGGAAAACTATTCCATTCATAATAGCTTCAAAAAATTAAATACTTGGGAATAAAACTAACAAGAGAGCTGAAAGACCTCTACAATAATAACCACAGAACACTAGAGAAATCGAAGAGGACCTTAGAAGATGGAAAGATCTCCCATGTCCATGGATAGGGACAATCAATATTGTCAAAACGGCCATACTACCCAAACTGCATAAAGATTCAATGTGATTCCAATTAAAATCCCTATATCAGTCCTTATAGAAATAGAAAAAGCATTCATGAAACATTTGGAAAAATAAGACCCACAATAGCCAAAGCAATCCTTAGCAAGAGTGAAGCAGGAGGCAACACAATACCAGACTGTAGACTATACTACAAAGCTACAGTAACAAAAATGGCAATGGTATTGGCACCAAAACACATAGACCAATGGTACAGAATAGAAGACACAGAAACAAACCCACATAAATACAGTAACCTCATACTATATAAAGGCACCAAAAACATACATTGGAGAAATGAAAGCCTCTTCAACAAATGGTGCTGGGAGAACTGGAAATCTATTACACAGCAAAATGTAACTAAACCTGTTACTCTCACCATGCACAAAACTCAAAGTGGATCAAGGACCTAGGAATTAGACCAAAGACCCTACATTAAATAGAAGCACAACCATGCCCAAATTTTCATCATGTCAAATTAGGCCCTGACTTCCTTAACAAGATTCCTCAAGTGCAAGAAATAAAATCAAGAATCAATAAATGGGATGGATTCAAACTAAAAAGTTTCTTCACAGCAAAAGAAACAATCAGTGAGGTGAAGAGAGAGAGTACATTTGGGAGCAAATTTTTATCATACACACATCAACATAAGCCTCCAGGATACATAAAAAAACTCAAAAAACTTAGCACCAAAAAAACAAACAAACCAATCAATAAATGGACTAAGGAGCTGAACTGAAACTCTGAGAAGAAATGTAATCAATCATCAAATATATGAAAAAATATTCAACATCTCTAATAATTAAAGAAATGCAAATCAAACCTAAGATTTTATCTCACACCAGTCAGAATGGAAGTTATCAAGAATACAAACAACAATAAGTGTTGATGAGGACGTGGGGGAAAAAGGCACACTCATACATTGCTGGTCGGACTTACAAATTGGTGCAACCAATCTGGAAAGCAGTATGGAGATTCCTTAGAAAACTTGGAATGGAACCATCATTTGACCTAGCTATCCCACTCCTTTGTCTATACCCTAAAAACATAAAAATAGCATACTACACTAATGAAGTCACTTCAATGTTTATAGCAGCACAATTCACAATTGCTAATCAGTGGAAGCAACCTAGATGCCCTTCAATAGATGAATGGATTTGAGAGACAAATGCATAAAGAAATATTACTCAGCATTAAAAGAGAATAAAAATATGGCATTTTCAAGTAAATGGATGGAGTTAGAAAATATCATGTCAAGAAAAGTAAGCCAATCTGACCCATAATGTGGGGGTGGGCGTGGAGAGAATGGAGGAACTTAGATTCAGCAAAGTGGAGGGAAGAAAGAGGAGGGGGCATGAGAGCAGAAAAGATGGTGGAATGACATGAACATCATTACCCTCGGTACACGTATGACTGTACATGTGGTATGACTCTACATTGCATACAATCAGAGAAATAAAAAGTTGTGCTCCACTTGTGTACAATGAATCAAAATGCATTCTGCTTCATGTATAACTCATTAGAACAAATTTTAAAAATTAAAAAATATATATACCAAGCTCTGAAAGAAAATAGATGCCAACCAAGAATCCTATAACCAGCAAAATTAAGCTTCAGGTTTGAAGATGAAATAAAAACCTGCCATGATAAACAAAAGTTAAAAGAATCTGCAACTAAAAGCCTGCATTACAGAACATTCTTAACAAAATATTCCATGAAGATGAAAAGAAAAGTCTGGGGTTGTGGCTCAGTGTTAAAGTGCTTGCCTCACATGTATGGGATGCTGAGTTTGATCCTCAGTGCCACATAAAAAAATAAAATAAAGGTTCTGTGTCAATTTACAACTAAAAATATTTTTTTTTTAATTTTTTATTGTGTGTTGTTCAAAACATTACAAATTTCTTGACATATCATATTCCACACTTTGATTCAAGTGGGTTATGAATTCCCACCTTCACCCCATACACAGATTGCAGAATCACATCAGTTACACATCCATTGATTTACAAATTGCCATACTAGTGTCTGTTGTGCTCCACTGCCTTTCCCTTCCTCCACCCTCCCCCCTCCCCACCTCTCCCCTCCCCTCCCCTCCTCTCTCTCTACCTCCTCCACTGTATAACCCTGAGGGTCTCCTTCCATTACCATGCAATTTCCCTTCTCTCTCCCTTTCCCTCCCACCTCTCATCCCTGTTAAATGTTAATCTTCTTCTCCTGTTCTTAGTCCCTACACTGTTCTTAGTTACTCTCCTTATATCAAAGAAGACATTTGGCATTTGTTTTTTAGGGATTGGCTAGCTTCACTTAGCATAATCTGCTCTAATGCCATCCATTTCCCTGTAAATTCTATGATTTTGTCATTTTTTAATGCAGAGTAATACTCCATTGTGTATAAATGCCACATTTTTTTTATCCATTCGTCTATTGAAGGGCATCTAGGTTGGTTCCACAGTCTTGCTATTGTGAACTGTGCTGCTATGAACATCGATGTAGCAGTGTCCCTGTAGCATGCTCTTTTTAGGTCTTTAGGGAATAGACCAAGAAGGGGAATAGCTGGGTCAAATGGTGGCTCCATTCCCAGCTTTCCAAGAAATCTCCATACTGCTTTCCAAATTGGCTGCACCAATCTGCAGTCCCACCAGCAATGTACAAGTGTACCCTTTTCCCCACATCCTCGCCAGCACTTGTTGTTGTTTGACTTCCTAATGGCTGCCAATCTTACTGGAGTGAGATGGTATCTTAGGGTGGTTTTGATTTGCATTTCTCTGACAGCTAGAGATGGTGAGCATTTTTTCATGTACTTGTTGATTGACTGTATGTCCTCCTCTGAGAAGTGTCTGTTCAGGTCCTTGGCCCATTTGTTGATTGGGTTGTTTGTTCTCTTATTGTCTAATTTTTTGAGTTCTTTGTATACTCTGGATATTAGGGCTCTATCTGAAGTGTGAGGAGTAAAGATTTGTTCCCAGGGTGTAGGCTCCCTATTTACCTCTCTTATTGTTTCTTTTGCTGAGAAAAAACTTTTTAGTTTGAGTAAGTCCCATTTGTTGATTCTAGTTATTAACTTTTGTGCTATGGGTGTCCTATTGAGGAATTTGGAGCCCGACCCCACCGACTGTAGATCGTAGCCAACTTTTTCTTCTATCAGACGGCGTGTCTCTGATTTGATATCAAGCTCCTTGATCCATTTTGAATTCACTTTTGTGCATGGCGAGAGAAAGGGATTCAGTTTCATTTTGTTGCATATGGATTTCCAGTTTTCCCAGCACCATTTGTTGAAGATGCTATCCTTCCTCCATTGCATGCTTTTAGCCCCTTTATCAAATATAAGATAGTTGTAGTTTTGTGGATTGGTTTCTGTGTCCTCTATTCTGTACCATTGGTCCACCCGCCTGTTTTGGTACCAGTACCATGCTGTTTTTGTTACTATTGCTCTGTAGTATAGTTTGAAGTCTGGTATCGCTATACCGCCTGATTCACACTTCCTGCTTAGCATTGTTTTTGCTATTCTGGGTCTTTTATTTTTCCATATGAATTTCATGATTGCTTTCTCTATTTCTACAAGAAATGCCGTTGGGATTTTGATTGGCATTGCATTAAACCTATAGAGAACTTTTGGTAATATCGCCATTTTGATGATGTTAGTTCTGCCTATCCATGAACAGGGTATATTTTTCCATCTTCTAAGATCTTCTTCTATTTCTCTCTTTAGGGTTCTGTAGTTTTCATTGTATAAGTCTTTCACCTCTTTTGTTAGGTTGATTCCCAAGTATTTTATTTTTTTTGAAGATATTTTGAATGGAGTGGTTGTCCTCATTTCCAATTCAGAGGATTTGTCGCTGATATACAGGAATGCCTTTGATTTATGCGTGTTGATTTTATATCCTGCCACTTTGCTGAATTCATTTATTAGCTCTAATAGTTTCTTTGTAGAGCCTTTTGGGTCTGCTAGGTATAGAATCATATCATCTGCAAATAGTGATAATTTAAGTTCTTCTTTTCCCATTTTTATGCCTTTAATTTCTTTCGTCTAATTGCTCTGGCCAGTGTTTCGAGAACTATGTTGAACAGAAGTGGAGAGAGAGGGCATCCCTGTCTAGTTCCAGATTTTAGAGGGAATGCCTTCAGTTTTTCTCCATTCAGAATGATGCTAGCCTGAGGCTTAGCATAGATTGCTTTTACAATATTGAGGTATGTTCCTGTTATCCCTAGTTTTTCTAGAGTTTTGAACATAAAGGGATGCTGTACTTTGTCAAATGCTTTTTCCGCATCTATCGAGATGATCATATGGTTCTTATTTTTAAGTCTATTGATGTGGTGAATAACATTTATTGATTTCCGTATATTGAACCAGCCTTGCATCCCAGGGATGAATCCTACTTGATCATGGTGTACAATTTTTTTGATATGTTTTTGTATCCGATTCGCCAGAATTTTATTGAGGATTTTTGCATCTAGGTTCATTAGAGATATTGGTCTGTAGTTTTCTTTCTTTGAAGTGTCTTTGTCTGGTTTAGGTATCAGGGTGATGTTGGCCTCATAGAATGAATTTGGAAGTTCTCCCTCCTTTTCTATTTCCTGAAGTAGCTTGAAAAGTATTGGTATTAGTTCTTCTTTAAAGGTTTTGTAAAATTCTGCTGTATACCCATCTGGACCTGGGCTTTTCTTAGTTGGTAGTCTTTTGATGGTTTCTTCTATTTCCTCAATTGATATTGGTCTGTTTAGGTTGTCTATATCCTCCTGACTCAATCTGGGCAGAACATATGACTTAAGAAATTTATCTATGCCTTCACTATCTTCTAATTTGTTGGAGTATAAGGATTCAAAATAGTTTTTGATTATATTCTGTATTTCTGAAGTGTCTGTTGTGATATTGCCTTTTTCATCCCGTATGCTAGTAATTTGAGTTCTCTCTCTTCTTCTCTTCGCTAGCATCGCTAAGGGTCTGTCGATTTTGTTTATTTTTTCAAAGAACCAACTTTTAGTTTTGTCAATTTTTTCAATTGTTTCTTTTGTTTCGATTTCATTAATTTCAGCTCTGATTTTAATAATTTCTTGCCTTCTACTTCTTTTGCTATTGTTTTGCTCTTCTTTTTCAAGGATTTTGAGATGAAGTATGAGATCATTTATTTGTTGGTTTTTTCTTTTTTTAAGGAATGAACTCCAAGCAATGAATTTTCCTCTTAGAACTGCTTTCAATGTGTCCCATAGATTCCGATATGTTGTGTCTGTGTTTTCATTTATCTCTAAGAATTTTTTAATTTCCTTCTTGATGTCTTCTATAACCCATTGATCATTCAGTAACCTATTGTTCATTCTCCAAGTGATGTATGCTTTTTCCTTCCTTCTTTTATCGTTGATTTTCAGTTTCATTCCATTATGATCAGATAAGATGCATGGTATTATCTCTACTCCTTTATATTGTCTAAGAGTTGCCCTGTGACATAATATATGATCTATTTTTGAGAAGGATCCATGTGCTGCTGAGAAAAAAGTGTAACTGCTTGATGTTGGGTGGTATACTCTATATATGTCCATTAGGTCTAGGTTATTAATAGTGTTATTGAGTTCTATAGTTTCCTTATTCAACTTTTGTTTGGAAGATCTGTCCAGTGGCGAGAGAGGTGTGTTGAAGTCTCCCATGATTATGGTATGGTGGTCTATTAGACTCTTGAACTTGAGAAGAGTTTGTTTGACGAACATAGCTGCACCATTGTTTGGGGCATAAATATTTATGATTGTTATGTCTTGTTGGTGTATGGTTCCCTTAAGCAGTATGTAGTGTCCCTCTTTATCTCTTTTGATTAACTTTGGCTTGAAATCTATTTTATTTAATATGAGTATGGACACTCCTGCTTGTTTCCGAAGTCCATATGAGTGATATGATTTTTCCCAACCTTTCACCTTCAGCCTATGTAAGTCTTTTCCTATCAAATGCGTCTCCTGTAGGCAGCATATTGTTGGGTCTTGTTTTGTGATCCATTCTACTAGCCTGTGTCTCTTAATTGGTGAGTTTAAGCCATTAACATTTAGGGTTATTATTGAGATATGGGTTGTTCTTCCAGCCATATTTGTTTATTTCTGTTACTAAACATGGTTTGTTTTCCTCTTTGATTATTCCCCCCCCCCTTTACTGTCCTACCTCCCACTGTTGGTTTTCATTGTTATTTTCCATTTCCTCTTCCTGTAATGCTTTGGCGAGGATGTTTTGAAGAGATGGTTTTCTAGCTGCGAATTCTTTAAACTTTTGTTTATCGTGGAAGGTTTTAATTTCATCCTCCATCCTGAAGCTTAATTTCGCTGGATACACAATTCTTGGTTGGAACCCATTTTCTTTCAGTGTTTGAAATATGTTATTCCAGGATCTTCTAGCTTTCAGAGTCTGTGTTGAAAGATCAGCTGTTATCCTGATTGGCTTACCCCTAAATGTAATCTGCTTCCTTTCTCTTGTAGCTTTTAAAATACTCTCCTTATTCTGTATGTTGGGCATCTTCATTATAATGTGTCTAGGTGTGGATCTCTTATGATTTTGCACATTCGGCGTCCTGTAGGCTTCTAGGATTTGGGATTCTGTCTCATTCTTCAAGTCTGGGAAGTTTTCTTGTATTATTTCATTGAATAGACTTCTCATTCCTTTGGTTTGGAGCTCTGTACCTTCCTGTATCCCAATGACTCTTAAGTTTGGTCTCTTAATGTTATCCCATATTTCTTGGATGTTCTGCTCATGGTTTCTTAACATTCTTGCTGAGCTGTCTATGTTCTTTTCCAGTTGAAATACTTTGTCTTCATTGTCTGATGTTCTATCTTCTAAGTGTTCTACTCTGCTGGTAGTATTCTCCATTGAGTTTTTAAGTTGGTTTATTGCTTCCTGCATTTCTAGGATTTCTGTTTGTTTGTTTTTTATAACCTCTATCTCCCTGTATAGTTGATCCTTTGCTTCCTGGATTTGTTTGCATAATTCGTTGTCGAAGTGATCTTTCATTGTCTGATTTTGCTGTTTAATGTCTTCCTTGATACTCCAGATCATCTGAAGCATGTATATCCTGAATTCTTTATCTGACATTCCATCTGCTGCAGCTGTTACCTCTTCTAAAGTTGCGTTGACCTGCATTGCTTGTGGTCCTTTCTTTCCTTGTCTTTTCATACTGCTTGCGTATCTTTCCTGCAGGTGCGGGCGGCGGCTCTGCTCTCTCCTTATTCCAATTGGGGTGTCGTGGCTACCACGCCGGCAGGTCACTGGGCCTGTTCTGGGAGCTGGCGACGGCTCTGTTCTGCCCCTACTCCAATTGGGGTGACGAGTGTACCACGCCGGCAGGCCACCGGGCCTGATCCGCCGGTCGGTTGCAGGTTTGCCTACCCTGCAGGCGCGGGCGGCGGCTCTACCCTGCCCCTACTGCAAATGGGGTGACGTGTCTGTCGTACCGACAGGCCACTGGGCCTGTCCCGCTGGTCGGTCACAGATCTGCCCACCTTTCGGGCACGGGTGGAGGCTCTGCTCTGCCCCTACTCCAATTGGGGTGTCGTGACTACCCCGCCTGCAGGACGCTGGGCCTGTTCCTGGCACGGGCGGCGACTCTGCTCTGCCACTACTCCAATTAGGGTGGTGTTTGTACCACGCCGGCAGGCTCCTGGGCCTGATCCGCCGGTCTGTTGTAGGTCTGCCTACCTTGGAGGCGCAGGCGGCGGATCTGCCCTGCCCCTCCTACCACGCCTGCCGATCCCTGGGCCTGATCTGCAGGTTGATCACTGGTCTGCTCACCCTGCGGGCACGGGTGGCGGTTCCGCTCCGCCCCCACTCCAATTGGGGTCACGTGACCACCACACCGGCAGGGCCTGTTCCGGGCGTGGGAGAAGGATCTGCTCTGCCCCTACTCCAGTTGGGGTGACGTGTGTACCACACTAGCAGGCCACTGGGCCTGACCCACCAGGCTGTCACAGGTCTGTTTACCTTGCAAGCGCGAACCGCGGCTCTGCCCTGCCCCTCCTACCACTGGGTTGCGGGTCTGCCCACCTTGCGGTTGCGGGTGGCGGCTCCGCTCCGCCCCCTCTCCAATTGGGGTCACGCGGTCACCACGCTGGCGAGCCACTGGGCCTGCTCTGGGCGCTGGCGGCGGCCCGGCTCCTTCCCTCTGGCTCGACGACAAATTGAGGAGACTCGGGTGACTGTGCCTCACCCCCCCTACCAGGAGACCAACTGCTTATGTCACCACTGGTATTGATGAAGTTCCCTCCTCCGCCGCTTTCTGCAGACATCAGATCTCTGCCATGTTGGTATCCTATGCGAATGGCAGCATTTCGTTCCCCTTGCCGGGCAACCAAAGCACCGGGTGAGTCCTGACCGGCCCTCAGCAGGATCCAGACCGAGAAGCAGTTTCCGCGGGCTCCTAGCCCCGGGCCAGGGAAGTTCCGGGAGCCGGAACTCGGCCACTCCGTACTCGGTGTAAGCTCCTATAAATGTAAGCTCCAAGAAGCAGTCCCCGCGGGCTCAGTTCCGGGAGCCGTAATTCGGCTGCTTAGTGCTTGTTGTATGCTCTGGTAGGCGCAGGGTCCAAGAAGCAGCCTCCGCAGGCTCAGCAGCCCTGGGCCGCCCCGCGCTGGGTATTCACTCCGATAAGATCAGGTTCTAAGAAGCACCCAGGCGCTGAGCCCTAGCAATCTGTCTGCAAGCCGCAGGCGAATTGCAGCCTGAAATTACCTGTTCTATGGCTGAATGAGCTGCGGTCAGTCGAAAACAGCGGTGGTGACGTCAGTTTACCAACATGGTGGCTGCTGGCCTCCTCTGTGGTCTGACCGGTGTGGAGAACCGAGATGGACCGCTTCCTTCCCCCGTCTCGAACCCAGAATTCAGCCCTGAGTACGGTGCTTGCGCGGCTGGCAGAAACTGCAGCGCTGTAACCCTGCGTCTCTATCCCAGCGCACGCTGCAGATTCTAGCCTCGGGCCGATTTGCTGAATAAGCAGTGCGACAAACCTCTCGCGTTTGAGTCCCCGTAGCTGATCCTCGTGCGATGGAAATCCTTCCTCCAGGTTCCGGAGCACCCCACTATTGCTGGAAATTCCTAACAAGATATCCTTTAGCCGTCCTGACTTGTCATACTCCCACACAGTGAAGCAGCACACGGGGGCAATGCACTCCCCTCGCCGCCATCTTTTCAGACTCTAAAAATATTTTTTAAAGTAAAAATTTTAAATATTAGATGGAAAAAAGTGAAAACCAGCAAAGGTAAGAACTACACTAAAGTAATAATCAACCAAAGGAGAAACTAATTCAAATTAAAAACTATAAATACACTTGTGAGTAGGAATTCAAATCATATCTCAATAATAATGCTGAAAATTAATGGCCTAAACTCATTAATCAAAAGATACAGACTGGCACACTGGATTATAAAATAATATCCAACAATATTCTATCCAAGAGACTCACCTCATAAGCAAAGACATCCACATGATGAAGATAAAAGTATCAGCAAAAACATATCACTCACATGGATCACATAAACAAGCAGGGCTTTCTATCTGATAAAGTAGACGACCTCAAGCCAAAGTTAATCAGAAGGAAACAAGAAGGCCATTTCATACTGCTTAAGGGAATTATACACCAACAAGACATAACAATCTTACATATTTATGCCCTAAACAATGGAACATGTATCTACATCAAACAAACCGTATCAATTTCAAGAATCAAATAGAACACAACACAGTAATACTGGGTAACTTTAACATGCCTCTGTCACCATTGAATAGATCCTCTAAACAAAATCTAAATGAAGTCTAGAAGTAAAAAATATAATTTAGATATAACAGACACATATAGAATATTTCATGCATCAATGAGAGAATACTCTTTCTTCTCAGAACTTGGACCCTTCTCTAATATGGACCATGTTTTGTGTAAGCTATCACATATGTTGGCATATAATTGTAATATTACCATTATATATTATTAGCATCTGTAGGGTTATTTTTATAGCTCCCTTTCCATTAATTTTTACCTGCCTTTTTCTTGATTAGGCTTATTTTTATCAGATTTTAGTTGTATTATTTCTCCTCTATTTCATATATTTCTACTCTTACTTTTTCCTACCTAGTACATAATATGAAAATAATTTGATTCCTATCTAGCTTCTTTCTGATACAAGTACTCTTACATTATAAATGCTCATCTGAGCACTGTTTCATCCAAGACATTCTGGTATTTTAAGCTTTTTACTCACTTCATTCAAAGCACTTTTTATTTACTTTTCTTGTGTTTCTTCCTTGACCTCTGAGATATTTATAAGTGTGCCATCTAATTTTGAAATAGTTAACATGTGGGGATGGGGTTGTATAGATCTTAAGATAATTGATTTCTAATGTATTAAAATATGTGGAGACAGTCTTCATGATTTTAAATTTTAAGAAAAGAAATGCAATTGGTTTTTATTATTTATTTATTTATTGTGGTGCTGGGCACTGAACACAGGGCCTTGAGCATGTGAGGCAAGAACTCTACCAACTGAACTGTCTCCCCAGCCCCACAAATACTTTTTATATTAATATTAGTTATATACATATTAAAACTCATCAAAGTGCATACTTCAAATATGTGCACTTTATTGCACTTCAACTTTACGTCAATAAAGCTATGGGGAAAAAAAGAGTTTCAGTAGAGAAAAATAAATCCCACATAAGCTTGATATAAGAAACAAAAGAGTAAAAGTTTCTATAGGCAATGTATTCAAATCAGAAACACCTATTCACAAAAGAAATGAAAATCATAACTTAAGATTTAATAAGATAAATGAAATTCTTAAAATCAGAATTGGAAAGAAATAGAAGTAGTTATTAGAACAGAAAAATTGAAGAAATTCATTCATTGCAGAATTGGAGGCTAAAATAAAAAGAACATAAGAGCAAATAAAATGATCTTTTCATGCCTGAAACAAAGGAAACTGGAAAGCAAAAAAATTCTAAAATGAAAAAGACATTTTAAAACTCCGAAAGAAAGCAGCAGCTAAGAGTGTATCATGCAACAAGAATCTCTGAAAACCGAACTTAACATAAAATGCTAAAAATGGCATAGTAATTTTCAGTAAATAAAAACACTTAAATCTAAACAATAAAAGAACACATAATATACCCCAGATCATCAACTAAAAATGGCTAACAGAAAATTCAAAGGAAACAACTGAACTTTAAAGAAAAAATAATTATTTGGGCCTTCATTCATACAGACTAAATCACCTATAAGACCAAAAAACAAAATTATATGTTCGCCACACTTGTACAAAACACTTTATTACAGAAGAAAATAGAGTAGAATATTTAAGATACTCAAGGAAAAATTTCTGAACCAAGTTTTTTTTTGTTTTGTTTTTGTTTTTTTGTCTCAGTTTTAATCTGGCCAAATCAACTTGAAGATTTTGTTCACATGGAAGGACTTGGAAATACTGCATCCATGAGTCTTCCCTAGGCAATCTTTCAGAGGACTAGTTTTAGATGACCAAAATGATTCATGTGACATCAACCTAAGGATTGAAACTGGGGTATGGTGGCAGAGACACGCCTGCAATCCCAGCAACTAGGGAGGCTGAGGCAGGAGAAATTGAGAGTTCAAAGCCAGCTCAGCAACTTAACAAGGCCTTTAGCAACTTAGCAAGAACCTACTTCAAAACAAAAAGGACAGGAAAGGAAAAGGGAAGGGAGCATATTGAAGTCCTAAGTGTTAAGAGACCCAAAAATTCCACTGAGGCAGAATGATATTAAGACCAAATGGTGTTCATGCTTTATCAAGGATGATACCTTTTTTCTGCAAACATCTGCGGCAAAGTTTACCAAACTAAATCTTCAAATACTTACATTTAATTCAGTTTTTAGCACTTCTTCAAGAAGATGACCTATGTGTTCTTTATTTTCTTTTTTGTCCATAACTATACAAATTTCTTGTGATATTCTCTCTGAAATAAAATGAAAAAAAATTAAAATTTTCACATTCAACAAAAGAATACAACAATAACCTCCCATGCGGACACCTGTGCTTAGCTGCTTTTCAAAGCCCTTGACTAAGAATAAGGAGGTTTTGGCTTCAGGCCACGTGGAGTAACCACTATTGTACACCAAGATATCTTCAATTATTTTTATACCCAAGGCAACAAATCTGTTCATTAAACACTGGTTGGTGAACAACCCATCATACCACACTTAACGGAAATAAGAGATCTTAGTAACTAGAAATCACAATCATTTGGTTTACCAATTCCTCTAGAATGCCAATGCAATAAAATTAAGTTTTTGTATTTACTTTATCATAATAAAAATAGTTCAATCTTTCTAAATTTGAACTTTCCTCTTAGAATTGCTTTCATAGTGTCCCAAAGATTTTGATAAGTTGTGTCATGATTCTCATTTACCACTAAGTATTTTTTTTATTTCATCTCTCATTTCTCCTGCTACACATCAGTAATTCAATAGCATATTATTTAGTCTTCAGATGTAGAGTAGCTTCTTTTTTATTTTATCATTAATTTCTAACTTCAGACCATTGTAATCTGATAGAAAGCAAGGTAATCTCTATATTTGCTCAGAGAAGAATTGTTTTGTGGCATACTATATGATCTAAGAGAAGCATCCATGAGCTGTGGAGAAAAAAAAATATATTGATTTTTCATTCACTGATGGATGAAATAGTCTATATATGTCCATTAAGCCTAAATTACTAATTGTACTTTTTTAGATCTATAGCTTGTTTTTGTTTGAAGGATTTAGCCAGTGGTGAGAGAGTTGTGTTAAAGTCACCCAGTATTATTCTGTTATGTCATATTTGAAATTGAGAAAAGTTAGATGATAGAGATGTTCTATTGTTTGGGGAATACATATGTAATATTGTTATGTCTTGCTGATGTATAATTCCCTTAAGCAGTATGAAATGGCATTCTTGGTTAATTTTACTTGAGGTCCACTTAATCTGAGGACAGAAACCCCTGTTTAAGAGATCCATGCTAACAATATGTTAATTTCCAACCATTTTACCATCAGTCTGTTGATCTCTTTATGGGGTGAGTCTCTTGGTGACAGGATATTGTTGGGTCTTGAATTTTTAATCCAATGTGCCAGTCTATGTCTTTTGATTGATGAGTTTAGGGCACTGACATTCAGTGTTATTATTGAGAAATCATGTTTATTCCATGTCATTTTGATTTATTTCTGGTTTTTAATTTGAATGAGTTTCTCCTTTGATTGACTATTCCTTTAGTGTAGTTCCTCTTTTTGCTGGTTTTCAATTTTACATTTCATTTCTTCTTCATAAAATATCTTATGTTTTGTAGTATAGGCTTTCTAGCTGTGAATTCTTTTAACTATTGTTCATCATGGACATTTATACTTACTTATATTTGGATTTTTTTTCTTACTTATATTTGGATTTTTTTTTCATGTCTGACACTTCTGAAACCAGTTATTTTTCATGGCTCTGTCTTTTGAGGACCAGGATATTTGATTAGTATATTTCAATCTGGTTTTGTATTATATTCTTATTTTTTATTTTTAAATTTTTTACTTTATATATAAGAAAGTTCATTGCCCTCAGCATATTCTTTATAAGGGTAGAACATCACCAAATAAATAACCTAACATTACATCTCAGAGCTCTACAAAAAGAACAAATCAACACCAAAAGCAGAAGGCAATAAATAAAATTCATAATGAAAAAGGAACTATCATGGCAGATCCCACTGAAATACAGACGATAATCAAACTATTTTGAAAATCTATACTCCAATAAAGTAGAAAATAATAAAGACATCAACAAATTTCTAGAGACAAATGACCTACCCGAACTGAATAAGGAAGACATAGAAAGTTTAAAAAAAATACAAGCAATGAAATTTAAAATGCCATCTAAAGTCTACCAAGAAAGAAAAGCCCAACCCGACACAGATTCTCAGCCAACTTCTACCAGAACTTCAAAGAACACCCATCCTCCTCAAATTATTGCATGAAATAAAAAAGGGGAGAACCCTTCCACACTCATTCTATGAAGCTAGTATCACCATGATCCAAAACCAAAGACACATCAAGGAAGATCAATATACCTGATGAACACATATGCAAAAATTCGTAATACTGTCAAATCACATACAAAAACATATTAAAAAGATAGTATGTTATGACCAAATCAGGTTCATCCCAGGGATGGAAGGCTGGTTCAACATATAGAAATCAATAAAGGTGATTCATTACATCAATAAATTGCATGCTTATCTTAACAGATACAGAAACAGCATTTGACAAAATTCAGCATCCATTTACATTCAAAAATGACAAGGACAATAGAAACACACCTCAACATTATTAAAGATATATATGCTAAACCCAAGGACAATATCATTCTAAATGCAGAAAAAAATAAAATCATTCCCTCTAAAAACTGGAATAAAACAGGAACACCCTCTTTCACCACTTCTATTCAACATAGTCCTTGAAAACCTAGCCAGAGCAATTAGACAAAAGAAATTAAAGTGATACAAACAGGAAAAGAATACCTCCAAACTATCCCTATTCGCAGTGACATGATTCTATATTTAGAAGACCCAAAAACTTCAGCAGAAAACTTCTAGAACTCATAAATGAATTCAGCAAAGTAGCAAGATATAAATGAGTTGCATTCCTATACACCTATAAATACACCCATAAATAAGTTGCATTACTATATATCAATGACAAATCAGCTGAAAGAGAAATCCAAGAAGTTATCCTATTCACAATAACATCTCAAAACAATAAATATTTGGGAATCAATGTAACAGAAGTGGTGAAATACCTCTAAAATGAAAACTACAGAGCACTAAAGAAATGGAATATGAGCAGAATAAAAAATGGTTAAAGGGAAAAAATAAAGAGAAAGAAATTGAAGACCTTTAGAAAATGGAAAGACCTCCCATGTTCCTGGATAGGCAGAATTAATATTGTCAAACTGGCCATACTACCAAAAGCACTATACAGATATAATGCAATTCTTATTAAAATTCCAATGACATTCTTCATAGAAATAGAACAAGCAGTAAAAAAAATTCACTTTTGGATAATACGAAGCCCAAAATAGCCAAAGCAATTCTTACCAAGAAAAGTGGTGCCAGAGGCTTCACAATGCAAGACCTTAAATTATACAGCAGCGCTATGGTAACAAAAATGGCGCGGTATTGACAGAAAAACAGACATGAAGACCAATGGTACAAAATAGAAGACAGAGACAAACCCACATAAATACATTTATCTGAGACAAAGGCTCCCATATGTTGGAGAAATAAAGCCTCTTTAACCAATGGTGCTGGAAAACTGGAAATCCATATGTAGCAAAATGAAATTAGACTCCCTATGTCTCTTCCTGTAAAAAACTCAACTCAAAGTGGATCAAGGACCCAGGCATTAGACCACAGACCCTGTGCTTACTAGAAGAAAATGTAGGCCCAACTCTCCATCATGTCAGCTTTGCAACTTACTGGACAAGATTTCTAAAGCACAAGAAGTAAAATTAAGAATCAGTAAGTAGGACGGTAACTAAAAAGCTTCTTCAAGGCACAGAAAACAATGAAGAGCACGAACAGAGAGCATACAGAATAGGAGAAAAATTTTTCCACCCGCACATCGATAGAGGATTGATCTCCAGGATATATAAAGAAATAACACCAAAAAAAAAAAAAAACATCCTAATCAAGAAATTGGCTAAGGAACCCAACAGGCACATCACAGAAGCAATACAAATGGTCAATAAATATATGAAAAAGATTCAACATCTCTAGAAATTAGAGAAATGCAAATCAAAACTACACTGAGAGTTCATCTCACTCCAATCATAATGGCAATTATCAAAAATACAAGCAACAATAAATGTTGGCAAAGATGTGAGGGGAAAAGGTATGTTCATACATTGCTGGTGGGACTGCAAATTTGGTACAACCACTCTGGAAAGCAGGATGGAGATTCCCCAGAAAACTTGAATGGAACCACCATTTGAGCCAGTTATCCTACTCCTTGGCATATACCCACAGGACTTAAAATCAGCGTATTACAGTGACACAGCTACATCAATGTTTATAGCAGCTCAATTCACAATAGCCAAACTATGGAACCAACCTAGTTGCCCTTCAACAGATGAACGGATAGCGAAGATGTGGTATGGATACACAATGCAATATTACTCAACCATAAAGACAAATGAAATTATGGCATGTGCTGATCAATGGATGAAGTTGGAGAATAACATTAACATTAAGTGAAATAAGTCAATCCCAAAGAACCAAAGGCCAAATGTTTTCTCGAATATGTGGATGCTAACATACAATAAGGGATGGGGGAGAAAATAAAAGTACTATGGATTACACACAGGGAATGAAGGAAAGAGGGGGAATGAGATATGACAGTGGAATAAATCTGATATTACTTTCCTATATTCATTTATGAATACATGACTAGTATAATGACATTTTAAAATAACAAGCCTTCTAATGAACATGATATATTCCTCCACTTTCCAAAATCTTCCTTAATTCCTCTGAATAGTGGTCTATAGTTCCCAGTATGGAGTACTTTTACAGTTATATTTACTTCTCCTGTTGATGCTACTGTAAATTGACTTTTCAATTTCACCTATTTCTTACATAAAAACAAATTTTATGCAGACCTTATAGTCAGTAAACTTGCTAAATTTACATATAAACTGTTTTATTCATTAGTTCAGATTCTCTAGGTACACACATGATTGTAATCTTATGTCCTTCTTTCCAAACCATAATTTTATCTAATAGAACTCAGAATTTTGCCTCCATTTCAGGAGAAAAATTAGTAATCTTACTTCCTTATAAAGCCATGTTATATTTCATTAAGTAATCATACTGTTTAAAATTGAGAAGCATTCATTTCCAAATCTAAAGAAAACTCAGACTGCTATCATATTTTCTTTTGAATTCTTTTATAGAATTTGCTTGTAAAAGCCAACTGCATCTAAGGGAGAGCCTGAGAGCCTGCAATTATAGATGTAATACTTAATATGAATAGCTGTTTACTTTTATCAATTTAGTAAGTTGTATTTGCCTAAGAACATATTCATATTATCTATATTCTCATGACTATTAGCAATAAACCTTCAAATTAAATGATATATTCCCCTACTTTCCAAAATCTTAATTTCTTAACTCTGTAAATGTCCATAAGAGCTCCATTAATGTTCCTTTTCCATTTGATACTAATTAAGCCTTATTTTGTAATTTGGCAGAATATTACCTACTAATGTTTTCCAAGAAAAAATTTAATGAAGTGCTTTGTATCAAATTACTATAAACTTAATGACTTAAACTACCACCTGCTAAATAAAGTCTTCTTTAAGGCTGAGTAATATCCCATTGTGTATATATACCACATTTTCTTTATCCATTCATCTGTTGAAAGGCATCTACGTTGGTTGCATAGTCTGGCTATTGTGAATTGAGTTACCATAAAGATTGATGAGGCAGTGTCCCTGTAGTATTCTGTTTTAAGTCCTTTGGGTATAGACCAAGGAGTGGGATAGCTGGGTCAAATGGTGGTTCCATTCCAAGCTTTCTGAGAAATCTCATACCACTTTCCATAATAGTTGCACCAATTTTCAGTCCCACCAGCAATGTATGAGTGTACCCTTTTTCCCATATCCTTGTGAAAATTTATTGTTTGTATTCTTGATTATTGCCCTTCTGACTGGAGTGAGATAAAATCAGAGTAGAATGAAATTATGGCATTTGCTGGTAAATGGATGGAGCTGAAGAATATCATACTAAGAAATAAACCAATCCCAAAAAACCAAAGTATGAATGTTTTCTCTGATATGCAAATACTAATTCACAATAAGGGGTGGGGGTGCTAGGGAAGAATAGGGTAACTTTGGATTAAGTAGAGGGGAGTGAAGGAATGGGAGGATGTATGAGGGGTAGGAAGAATAGTAGAATGAATTATTACCCTATATACATATATAACTGCATAACTGGTGTTATTCTACATCATGTACAACCAAAAGAATGAGAACTTATACTCCATTTATTTATGGTGTGTTAAAATGCATTCTACTCTCATATATAATTAATTAGAATTTAAAAAAGGATTTGAACATTAAACAAATTCTCTCGGGCTAGGGTTGTGGCTCAAGCAGTAGTGCACTCGCCTGGCATGCGTGCGGCCCGGGTTCGATCCTCAGCACCACATACAAAAAAACAAAGATGTTGTGTCCGCCGAAAACTCAAAAAATAAATATTAAAATTCTCTCTCTCAAAAAATATTCTCTACTGTCAAGCAGTGATTTGAAGAAAAATTAAAAACTACCATTGACTAATTACTACCCAGTTCTATTAGGTGGGGGGTTGAACACACATGGAAATCACATAGCAAGTGAGGAAAAATATGAATGTCTAGTGAATTACTGAAATCTAGGTAAAATACATGGAAGTTACCTGTGCTATTCTTGCATGTTTTAAGTTTGAAAGCACACTAAAATAAAAAGTACTCTTTGAAAAGACAGTAAGATATGAAAATGCATTAATAGGAGGCTTAAAATTCACCTCTATTGTCATTAAAGGTCATGAGGAAAACCTGAGTAATGCTCTAATTCAAATCCAAGTAGCATGATAATAAATTTGGTGGATCTCTAATATTGGTTTCTATATTGTTAGCTCATTGATTGACATTTCAAGGTATTTTTATGCCACAAAGGTGTATGCCAGGCTGACTGTTTTCTTACATGGATATACATATGTCCTCTACTACTAATAACAAATTGTCATTCTGTTTACAGTAAAAGACTAGGCTAAGTTCAAAATCATCATGAATTCTCTAATTCAGAGATTCTCATCTGGTTGCACATAAGAATCAGCTAAGTATCTATTCCATTTGCATTTTTCAAATACATAGGTTTCTAGTTTATCCAACAAGATTCCAGCATATATTTCTGTGAAATGCAAACATGATTCTGATGTACAGCCATATTGAAAGCCTCTGCTTAGTATGTATACTGTTTTTGTTTGCATGTGAAAGGATTAGAAGAGTTTCTCTCCTTGAAAAAAAAAATGATTGTTCTCTTTTAAAAACATATAAATTGGCCACTATAACTGATTAACTTTCCTCCCAAAATGGTATAACTCTTTGGGGGTAATATTTCAGTTTTATTTAATCTTCTCCCACGATGTGGCAATTAGTGAATTCAGTGAATAGTGAATTTACGAAGAGGTAGTGAATCACCCATTGCACAAAGACTTTGATATTTCTGGTACAAAACTATTAAGGAAAGCTACAAACCATCCCATCACTACTGTTACCTACATGTCTCACTGGGATTTACAGTTCAGCAATTTATCTCAAAATACTATAAAGGTGATATAAAAAACAGTATACATACAACATATCATGAACATGACAGGCATTCAATAATACACTAAGAAAATACAAGTTTTAAATTTTTACACAAATTCAATTAAGTATTTTAACCAATGACAAGAGTAGTATATTCACACTGTGGCAATATTTCACATTCATCAACTCAAAGAAGAAACTAAAGATCAATCAATTCAGGGCTGGGCTTGTGGCTTGGCGGTAGAGCACTCACCTAGCATGCATGAGGCACTGGGTTCGATCCTCAGCACCACATAAAAATAAAGATATTGTGTCCACCTATAACTAAAAAATAAATATATTTTTAAAAAGGTCAATCAATTCCTATACAAAGTCATATTTTTTCCTTTTCTTTTATAATGCTGGCGATTGAACCTGTACTCTTCTTGTGCATGCTAGGTAAGTGCTCTAACACTGAGCTACATTTTTTCAGCCCTACTCTGTAAGGATACATCAATATAGCAGAAACACACAATATAGGACAAAGTAAAGGAGAACAAGATAGGTAGAACAGTTGTTTAACTCTTTACTAAAATATCAATGGTATAACTATTGATAACTTGTGGCTATTGTCTTTACTGTTTAAGACAACAATGACAATTATAAAACCTCCTATTATTCCCCCTATTTTTGAAAACAAGAAATCTCAAAGAGGAAAAAATTAAGATATAATGTTCAATTAGCAATATTATGAGTTCATAAGGCATTTCTTCTTTATACAAACAGAAAATTGAACTTCAGATACAGAATTCACTTATTTGAAAAAAATAACCAAGCATTTACCATTCCAGTGTAAACTATATCACTACCTAAATAGGAAGCATTTCTTTATAAGAAACCAATTTATGTCATTAAAATATGATTTATACTCCTTCTAATGTAGGAATAAAATTAGGCATTAAATATCAGTGGTTATCATTAGATGCATTGTGATAAAAACACATCATCTCTAAAAGATGAATCTAAATTCATCTAAAGATGAATCTAAGTTGGATCAAGCTCCAGGATCCAGCTACTATTTTATAGAGGACAAAGAGATGAAGAAAGGTACAGAACTGTATCATGCACTATGCACTGAACAAAATTCAGAACAGAACACCTACAGACCACGTGGGCCGGCTTCAGCAAGACAAACCAAGAAAAATAAATGAATAGGGGAACTGTAGGTTAAGTGGGATTTAAATGGCATTTTCTTTTAAAAATACCACAACTAAAATACAATATCTAGGAAAGTACATGTGTGTGAAAGAGCTCCTAAAAAAGGTGAAGTGGCGATTGCTATAAAATCTGGATAGCTGCTACTTTGAGGAAGGGTGCAGTTCCTAGTTAGGCAAAGGTTCAGCAAAGGCTTCTTCTATGGATAATGTTATATTATTCATTCGAGTAGTTATGCAGATATGTGTATTATTTTATAGGTTTGTTTGGTTTGGATTTTTACATCTATAATTTGACATTAAGACATTTTTACAAATACAAAAATAGTTATCTGCATATACACTAATCCTTTCACCCACACTACTTCTCATTCAGAAATATCTTTATAAATGATCAAGAGACAAAATAAAGTCTTGGGTATGTTGCAAAGACAAAGATCTCTGAACATGGAACTAAAGTAATGGAGAAACTTCCTAAATTTTTACTTAAAACTATTGAGAACATGAAATAATAAGAAAAAAAGGCACTTCTATTTTCATATAGTTTTAGGCTTAAAGCCTACTTTAATTCTAATTAATGCAATTTACTAATACAAAGATACTATTAGCCTTTTTTAAGATCAAAGGAGTATACCATTCACTGTAGGTTTTTCATATATAGCTTTTATTATGTTGAGCTAACTTCCTTCTCTCCATTTGAATGTTAAAGGATTTTACAAAATATTTTTTCATTGAGATGTAGCCTTTTTTCCTTCATTTGGTAATGATATTTATTGATTTTTTTATTTTCAATAATATTTGCATTTCAGAATAAAACATACTTGGTCATAAGTCAATAAGCTGCTAAATTCCATTTGCTAGGAGAAGTTGAGCATCTGTAATCCAAAAATCCAAAATCAATTAAACAATGACATAATGGAATGATGGTCAGCTTGGAATTCTGGAACACTTTAATTTTCAGATTTGAGATACTCGATGGTAACGTCTACACAAATACTTCCAAATTAAAAAAAAACATCTGAAACACTTCTAGTTCTGAATATGTTGGATAAGAGATACCCCACCTCTATTTTGTGAAATAATAAAAACTTTTCCTTTAAGATCGGAGCAAGAACACAATGTCCACTATAGCCACCTCCATCCAACCCAGCACTGGAAGTTCTAGCCAAGGAAGCAAGAAAAACAAAGCATCCAAATGGTAAAGGAAGTCAAAAGTATTTTCACAAATGTTTTCTATGTAGAAAATCCTAAAGATTCCACTGAAGTTAGAATGAATTCAGTAAAATAGCAAAATACAAACTCAACAAAAATTATTTGAATTTCTACATATTAACAATGAGCAATCAAAAAAGGAAGCCATGAAAACTTCACTTAAATAGTATCAAAATGAATAAAACACAGGAATGAACTCAACTAAAGAGGTGAAAGATTTGCACAATAAAAATGATAAAAGATTGCTGGAAGAAACAAGTACAGACCCACCCCTTATTCATGGACAAAGAAGTTAAAACATTGATATGCCCAATATTATCTACAGATTTAATGTAATACTTATCAAAATTCCTGTGACCTTTCCAGAAATTGAAAAGCCTGCCCTAAAATCATATAGAATATCAAGAGACCTCTGCATAGTCAAAACAATCTTGAGAAAGAACAAAGCTTAAGGAATTGTGCTTCCCAATTTTAAAAGTTACTACAGAGCAATAGTAATCTACATAGAGTAACCTAAACAGTGTGGTAGTATCATAATCAAACATTAAAACCAATGATATAGAACAGAGTCCCCCAAATGCTCACATATATGGTCAATCAAGTTTTGGCAAGGGGACCGAGACCATCCAATGGAGAAATAGTCTTTTTTCAACAAATGGTACTGGGAAAACTGGTAGTAACAGATAAATGACACTGTTACTTAACATAAAACACAAAAATTAACTTGAAATAATATATTTTCAAAACTTAGGGAAAAAATAAGGCAAAAGCTTTATTAACTGAATTTGGCAATTATTTCTTGCATGTGACACCATAGGCAGAGGCAACAAAAGAAACGAACAAATTAGACCTCATAAGAACAAAAAGATTTTGAGTTTGCTCTCCTCTCCTATCACCTGAGGATGTGATGTTCATCTTCTTGATGTCTACCTTTTGCCACATGAGGACACAAAAGCAGCCCACCCCATATAGTACCTTGCTTTTCCCATGTCCCAGAACTGAGAATTTGTTCTTTACAAGATATGCAGTTTGTAACATTCTCTTACAGAAGTAAAGATGGACTAAGACATTGAACTGGCCTTTTATGTTGATGAACATCCCTCTTCATCACAAGTTTCCATGGTCCAAACTCAACTTGGCTGTAAACACTACTTTTCTTTTGATTACTGTATGAAAGATGTGATTTTTCTTTCATTTGCCTTTAACATACCTATATTATTGGAGATGAGCTCTTACAAAGAGTATATAGTTGGTTCATATTTTAATATTTACTGTGAAAATATTTGCCTTTTAATTGGTGTGCAGAAATAACTCATGTTTAATGCAACTGGCACATGTGGATCTAGGTTATATACTTTTCTTGCTCTGTTTCTCCTATAGCTCCTTTTCACTTAAATTTAAAAATACTAAAAAAAGTTTCTCTTGAGTGATTAAATTTCTTCATACAGTTTTTGCTCGTTTTCTCCAATGTTTGCTCTAGAAATCACAATACATATGCCAATCCCTTCTAGTCCACATAAAACATGTTACCTCACCAAATAAAAGGCAGATCCCCAACAGTGATATATGTCCCTTTATCCTACCCCTTTGCATTGTTGGTTACAAAGCTTTTTCTGTCTCCTTTAAGAAAACAATCTCATAAAATATAACCTTTATTCTTATTGTTCAGGAGTTTTAAAAACTAAATTAATACTTTCTATCCCTTAGATTTTTCCATCTTCCATTTCAAGACCATTACTTGATGTAGCACTTTAAAATTCTATTTATTCAGATATTAGTTCTTTTATTCAACTTCTGATATTTCATTATTTGCTGTGGCATTTCCTTCTATGGGAAGAGCTTTCTTTAGATATTTAGAATACATCTGCTGGTAATGAATTCTTAGTTCTGAGAAAGAATTTAAGATTTCTATTGAAATTGTTCTTCCTATATACAGAATACTTGGTTAATAGTGTGTTTTTAATACTGCTAATCTTGTTCTACTTCCTTCTGGTCTGCATAGATTTTAATGAGAAGTCTAGAGTCATTCACATTATTCCCTTATAAATAATGTGTTACTTATTTGCAAGATTTTTTGTATGCCTTCAGTTTTTAGCAGTTTGATTATGCAGCATCTGTGGATTTCTACAGGTTCATGATGGACTTAATGAAGCTTCCTGATCAATAGACTCATGTTTTGCCAAATTAGGGAGATTTCATTCCTAGTCAATTCAAGGTCTTGTTTCTGTACTGCAGTCTTCCTTGTCTTTCTGGGGCTGAGATGATTTCTATCTCTCAATATCAATCACTATTAATTTCCATCCCAACCTCTACAAATCTCTTCATTCTGTTGAGAAATTCTAAATGATCCACTTAACTTCACTCATCTTGGTCTAAACTAAAATTTAATTCCTCATACTTTCTATCCCTTAGATTTTTCCATCTTCCATTTCAAGACCATTACTTGACGTAGCACTTCAAAATTCAGTGCTTTAAGATATTTCCAGAAAATTCCGACAAAGGTATCATCTCAACAAGTATTGATTGTCCGTTCCCATGAGTTCAGAGTTTGATTTTTTGTATACCAAATGATTTGAATTATATTCTATATATTAAGATACTCTACTATTAGATAATGCTCTGGCAAAATTCTGTATTCCATCCAAATTGTCACCATTTCCACTGTAAATCAACTCAGTTTTCCTCAGGCTCCAATTTTAACAATCTTCTGTATCATGCTTCCAGTTCCATTTTCAAAGCTTTTTTGGTACCATTTGGATCAATCTCCCACGTGTGCTGCTAAATGGCCCGAAACCCAATTTATCCATTAGTTCAATAATTAAAATCTATCATGTAATGTTTGGGGTCAAATCCATTTATGTGCAGCTCAAAGGTATGAACATTCTGTGTTCCTCTACCACAGTATCTCCTTTTTTCCATTTCCCTAGTACATACCTTATCAATATTTCTAACAGAAAGCTGGACCTTTACCATACTTGCCTCATATTTCCATTGAGTACACTTCTATCCAGAGCTAAGCAACAGAAGACAAAAAAGAAACAGTGTTGACCCCACCCCTTGAAACCACAGAAAGTCTTCAGAGAGAAATGTTTTATTCCGAATTTTAAGCTCCATCAGGCTTCTATTGCTACCACTATCAGTACCACCACTTATCACATGACTGCTCAGGAAATAAAATATTAGAGTAAGAGAAAAGGAATTTCTCTCTTATCATTAGGAGACCCTCTTCCTGCTCTTCTGATGATATACAGAAGGCTTCTCTAGCAGGTCTATTTTGGTATCTATTTATGATTTTCAAGCTGCATTGGATCCAGGTCAGGACACACAGAAAAATAAAAAGCAGAGTTCACGGCCAAGACAATACTTCAAACTTGGGTTTTCTGCATTAGTCCATCTACCTCTAACCTTCAAATATTCAAACAGCTAGTCCGCATATTCTGTCTAGTTTTATGGCTTCTTTCAATAGAAAAGTGGTTTTGCTCCATCTTATCAAGAAAAAGATCCATTCTGCGCAAATGAGAAAAAATATCTACACATAAAATTTCATTTAATAAGCATAAAATGAAGTTTCTAAGATTATATTGATATTAAATTAGCTGTTTTCTTATCGGTGTATGAAACATTTCTTACAATCAATTGAACCTTACATACAACTTGGTATAAACAAAGTACCTGTGATATGATTCTCTAGTCAAACAATGTTACATTGTGGTTGACAGCTGTTTGTCTAACATCAAAAAAAATGTGGTAAAGACTGCCTAAATATCTCTCATCTGTATAATTATAATAATTATGAGCTAATACTCGCCAGTAGTACCCTGAAACAAATGCTCAGGGACATTAAGCTTAATTAAAAAAAGACATCCTGGATGCTATACCAGTCCACAATGTATTACAAAATTCAGTACTCTCGAATAACAAAACAACCCACAATCACTGAAGCATATAAGGATGCAAATTAGAGGAGACAACTTTTCAGGAGGTCAGTTCTTTTGTACAGGAGCCTTCACGGAAATAACTACTATGCACTGTTAGTCCCAAATGGAGGACGGCATGGTAGCTCTTTCAAGTAGAGGATGTGCTTCTGGTTTTTCTTATTTCCTTGCTTTTCAAGTGGTTGACGGTGGGAGCGAGGTAGGAACACTGTCAGAATTCCAGCCACATCACCTGGAGGGTGCATCGAAGGATGCCTAGTTTGATATCTTGAACATCAAAATATGGAACATCACAGTTCCAACTGTCAGACTTCTTTGAAATTCTCTCAAGTTTCAGTCAAGTTGTGTGTTAGTCAGCTTTTTGTCACTGTGACCAAAATCCCTGACAAGAACAGTTTAGAGGAAGAAAAGTTTATTTTGGCTCATGATTTCATAGGTTCAGTCTAGACTGGCTGGCTCCAAGGCAGAAACATCAAATCAAAAGGGTGTGGTTGAAGAAAAGCTATTTAGCTTATGGCGACTCCAAGGCAGACAGAGAAGAGCCAGAGACAAAATATAATCCCCAAGGACATGGCCCCAGTAAGCTTCTACCCCCAGCCATGCCCCACCTACCTATAATTATCACCCAGTAATTTATTCAAATTATTACTCCATCAAATGGATCAATCAAAGGAACAATTACTTTAGAGCGCTCATGATCTGATGATTTTGCCTCTCAATATTCCCACATTGCCTGATACATGAGCTTTTCAGGGGACACCTCATATCCAAACCCTAACAAGTTGCAAGTACACAGAATTTCTTCAAGGCTTTCAAACCCTGGCTAAACGATCTTAGCAATCTAAAATCTCATACTTTTGATAGGATACATAGTGTAGTGATATATAGTAATATACACTGTCATTTCATAAAAGCTCAATTCCAGTGTCATTCTAATAAAAATCCTTCAGAAGCAAGAGGAGTAATAATGTATAAATCTCAAAGTTCGTGAAGGAAATAATTTTCCTCTTAATTTCATTCAGACAAATAAGATACTGAGTTAGTTCCATAAGCAAATAGACTAAAAATTCATAAGTTTGCCCTTTAATTTTCTTGGGCTGTTCACTACACTGACCCCTCAAGATTTTAGTATTCTTCGATAAATAAGATGTTTCAAGTTCTAATCCTTCAAAATGAGGGCAGTACCTTCTACTGCCCTGAATTCCTTGAATCAAAAACCAGTATTATAGACTAGTCTAAGATGTTAAATTGATATTAATTATAATCACCTTTATTGAGACTACAGAAAGATGCTTTCAGTTTCTCTCAACACCCTGATCAGGAAGCTATTAGTTTAAGAAGCGGGAAGGCAAGCAATAAACAAAGTGAAAGCAGCCAATAAGCCATAAGTATAGACAAGTAGAAAGGAAGATCCATAAATAAAATCTTTCCAAAAAACTCAGGTATGCACACTCAAATTAAGAGGTCAAGTGCTCTTCTGAGTAGTTGTATTGCTAACTATGCATGTTTCAACTGGAGGGCAGTCATATATAGGCAGATTTTTAAAAATATGTTTTCATATATTATCAGATCTTAAGCACATTGTTAAATGAGTCACAGAAGATAGAATGAAATTTCCTGCCTTAGAACCAAAAGTAAGGAACAGGCATGTGACATCTTGTCTTTCCCATGAATGTTTTTATGTGTAAGCAGAATATGCATATTACTCTTTTCCAAGTGAATGATACCATACTTTTTTGCTTTTTTTTTATTTCTATAGCTGAAAAAGAATATTTAAGTTTGGGGCATTTATTTACAAAATGTTTTATTGGTTTGAAAATAAACCCTATAATTGGGTTTATAGTCCTTGAGTGTTCTCTACCTACAGCAGAGTGAAGTGTAAGTAGCTGGCTTTTGTCTGTTATCAAGTCTTACTTTACTAGTTACTTAATAACTAACTGTGACCTTCCAAGATTTTGAACATGACAGACTTACTTGCCTGTGCTTGAATTACCATTTCACTGATGACAAATTAAGAAAATCTTAAGATTAAACAAACAAGTGAACTCTACTTTCTATAATCTTCCCCCAAATATTTAACTTTCCAATTTACATTTTTTTTTAACAATAAAATTCCAAGGGCACAAAACTACTTTTAAATTATTTCACAGCCTTTCTGTTCTTACTGATTAAAACTTTATGCAAATGTTCTTACATACTCACATAAGATACAATCACAGTACTATTTTCAAGAAAGTGAAAAACTAAAACTATTATGTACAAAGAAGTTTTGGTATTGATGGGAAAATTTGAAAAATTAAGTATCAGTCAAAAGCCAAAAAGCATCACAACTTAAAGTTTAAGTAAATCTTAGCTGTCACTTTACATTGTTCAAATAACAAAAGCATGGTTAATATCATAAAAGGCATCATCACTGTGTGTTTAATAAGAAAGATCTGATGATGGAGCTGGGGTTGTGGCTCAGGGGTAGAGCGCTCGACTAGCATAAGCGAGGGGCTGGGTTCGATCCTCAGCACCACATAAAAATTAATAAAGTTATTGTGTCCAACTACAAAAAAAGAAAGAAAAGAAAGACCTGATGAGGACATACTACAGATGAAGAACATTGTTCAGTTATACATGTAGAAAATCTGATTTAAATCATTCATTTTTTCAACTTGATTCAAGTTTCAAAATAATTTTGCACTTAAAAAATCACAATTATAAGTAAAAGTTGTTAAAGAATATCCAAGAAATTAAGTATAAGGTGTTTCATACAATTTCAACACAATCTTATTAAATTTCAGTAATACTGAACCAAGTTTATTCACATTATCTTATTTCATGTCTTTCAAGTTAGTGCCAACTTAAAAGTACAGCTATTTTTAAGGTCTAAGCACAAACGAATTCAATTGATTTTCTTTAAAAAATTATTCTGGTAGGAAAGCTAATTGTGGGTAAAAAGGGGTTAGAAATGATGATGCAATGTGATGATCATTATTTCCAAAGTACAAGTATGAAGACACGAATTGATGTGAATATACTTTATATACAACCAGAGATATGAAAAACTGTGCTCTATGTTTAATAAGAATTGTAATGCATTCTGCTGTCATATCTAAATAAAATAAATAAATAAAAGCTTTTCATATGAAAAAAGACTAAAAAAATTCAAGCAAAGAAATCCTTGCATGTATGATTTTGTCAAAATGAACCCAATTACTATGTATATTTATGGTACACTCATAAAATTTTAAAAATTCAAAAAGATATAAAGCTTTACTGCTCCTAAAAACTTACTGGAAGAAATCCACCTGTATCACTATGTTTTCCAAATAAAATGTAAAATGTCTGAGCCAGAAAAAGATGTCCTATATCAGAGAAAAATCAATTAACTTCCTTTAAAATAAAACAAATGTTTAATAAATGTAAAACATTAAATAATGACTAGGAAAAAACATGAATACTTAAATGAATATTAATAACTAATTTTAACTAAAGCCAGTTGAAACTGGAATGATTTTCAATTTTAATTTCTATTTTTTCCATTTTTGTAAAAACTACCATATGAAAAGAGACACCATAGGCAATTTTTATAGCACAAATTTACTTGGAATCATAATTATAATCAGAAATGAATAGAATGAAATTGTTTTTTATAACACTCTTTAGCCACAAAAAAGAATATATTAGAGGATTGCTGAATGGTAGTGGTAGAAAATAAATACAATATTTTATTTAAAAAATCCATAGGGGCTTTTCTTCTTAGAAAATTTTAGAATATTCACCCTTTTGCCAGGATATGGTCAGCATATTAAATCAATTGTGGGTTGGGACTGTTTGTATGGCTTATGTAAATCTAGATAAAGTATGTTACCACTGGCATCTGTTACCACTTTAATATAGTTTGGGTTCGTTTGAGCATGCAGAACAGGCTTTGGGTGGGCTCAACCAGTTTGTGAGACAAAAGTACAATACTTCTTTTGTTAAATGGATGTTTACAAGCTTATCAGTCAGCTCAGTGTCTTCTTGCACCAATTAATCACACTACTCTGGAAAACTTTGTTTTCATTTTCACTCCATAGAAGCTTGAAAGAGTTAAACATTAAATAACAATAAACAAATCCAACTCTCTACTGAGGAAAAAATATATTGAAACTGCTTTGTTTTACAAAGCTATAACAAATTGTGATTAACTATACTTTAAGCCAGGCTCTACAAAAGACAAATGCAAAAGTACCACTTTCTATAAAGTTTCTTAATGACAGTTCATCATAAATGGAAATTCAAGTAAATGTTGATGCTAAAATAAACTTAAAAATAACATAAAATATTTATAAATGATTTGGCCAGGTATGGTAGTGCATGCCTATAATCCCACTGCCTTAGGAGGCTGAGGTAGGAAAATCACAAGTTCAAAGCCAGCCTCAGTAACCTAGCAAGGCTCTAAGAAACTTGCTGAGACAGTGTATCAAAAAATTTTAAAAAATAAATAAATAAAAAGTGTTGGCAAGGATATACTGCTGGTGGGACTGAAAACTGGTGCAGCCAATATGGAAAGCAGTATAGAGACTCTGGAAAATTGGGAATGGAACCACCATTTGACCAAGCTATCCCTCTCCTTGGTCTATACCCAAAGGAATCAAAAACAGCATACTATAGGCACACAGCCACATCAATGTTTATAGCAGCACAATTCACAAGAGCTAAACTGTGGAACCAACCTAGATGCCCTTCAATAGATGAATGGATTCAAAAAATGTGGCATATACACACAATGGAATATTACTCAGCAATAAAAGAGAATAAAATCATGGCATTTGCAGGTAAATGGATGCAGTTAGAGGAGATAATGCTAACTGAAGTTAACCAATCCCAAAAAAACAAATGCCGAATGTTTTGATATAAGGAGGCTGATTCATAGTGGGATAGGGAGAGGGAGCATGGGAGGAATAGATGAACTCTAGATAGGGCAGAGGGGTGGGAGGGGAAGTGGGGCATGGGGTAATTAGTGATGGTGGAATGTGATGGACATTACTATCCATGTATGGAGACACGAATTGGTGTAAATATACTATGTATACAATCAGAGATATGAAAAATTGTATTCTCCATATGTAATAAGAATTGTAATGCATTCCACTGTTATATACAAAAAAAATTAAAATAAATAAATAACAGGGGTTGGGGATATGGCTCAGTGATTAAGCTCCCCTAGGTTCAATCCTTTGTCCTAAAAAAATAGTAAACTTAAAAATAAGATTTGGAGACTCACCATTTATTTACAATTGAGAGATTTCTATCAAAAGGTTGCCTGAAGTTAGCAAACCTAACCTCAAATATCAATGCAATCATTTTTCCCACCATCTAAATTTCTATGCTGCATCAAAGACATTGATGTGAATGTAAATTAAGACTGATCAAAATACATACACTATTCTAGTAACAAGTTTGAGGATACAAAATGCTCTGGTAAGAAATGAGATTTGACATTTATCTTAGAAATGGTTTAATTTGAAAAATACTAAGAAAATAATTTCATCAGCATATTTGTTGACCATATATAATTAGGATTCAAGGGAAAAAGCAACTCAGGAGTGACAAGTTCTAGAATACTAACATTCATAACATAGCATGAAAAAAAATAAAATAAAAGAGGAAAAACTCTTGTGTCTATATAATGAATATTAGGCTATCAGATTTATCAAAACAATTAAATACTACCTAACTGATCATTATTAAATTGTACACAATATTATTATTCTGATATTGAATTTTTATTGTTATATTGTTTCACTAGGCTTGTCTAGGAATCTGTCATTCCACTGTGATCTAGTTCCCACACACCCATCATGCCAGCAACAAACACTCTGGAAGACTACACAGCAGGCTTACTGAAGCACTGGCAGGAAGCTTCTAAGTCTTAACTTTATAATCATTCTTCATCAGGCCCACTGAACTTAACAGTTCCTAACCCAAAGAAATCACAGTCCAGTAGAATGAAGTACAGAAACCATTGACATGCCCACCATGACAAACACTGAATCTAGTATCAACTCTGGTAGTCAGCCAGATATATTTGTGTATCTATATATGTATCGATGTACATCATATTGGTTCTGTTTTTCTAGATAACTCTGATGAATACACTATAAAAAGGAAAACAGATGAAAATATAACTCAGATAGTCTTCTACCATATTATATTTTGGAATTTTTTTTTTCAGACAGACACAAAAGTCTTCTTTTCTCTGTGCCCAGAAATATTTCAATTATCAGAGATGGTATTTAGCATAAGTTATGAAGTTAGAGGGTAATCCTAGGTGAGCAAATAAGCATTTCCAGCTGGTAAGGGATAATTAGACTTCAAGGGTGTAGTACAATAAAGAATTTAACAAGTAGGCTGCCTTATAAAAAGACTATAAAGGACTGAGGGGCAACCTAGAAAAATGTTTCTGGATTTTAATGTACAAAGTAGTCACCCAGAGTTCTTCAGATTCTGATCGAATCCAGTAGGGCCCAAAATTCTACTTTCAACTTGTCGGGTAACTACAATGTTGCCAGTCTAGGGGTACACAGGAAAGCTCCAGAGCAAGATACCAGTAGCATCAGAATCTCCTTGGAAGATTTTAGATTAAAAAAAAAAAAATTCAGAGTGACACAGAAATTAAGGGCCCCTCTGAAACTGAATACAATTTCTGATGCTGATAGTATAGGACTGCCGGGTGTAAATGGACAAATAGATAAGGACATTAGGAACACAGGGTTAAGAGAACAATTCTATAAAATGAGCCCACTGTACTGACTCCCCACATGCTTTCCTTATAAAAAGCAATGTGCCTACAACCCACCTGTCCCGAGGGGACAGGAAATGTTACATTCCTCCACAAACAGCCAGGGGACAGAAAACCTGGCAGTCAGTGTAGAAAAGGAATGATGGAGGTCAAGAAAGGATGATGGGTAGTTATCACTGGGTTGTTAACAATTAACCTCCAGGACCACACTTCCCCAAACAAGCCATCACCCGCAGTACTCCTGCCTCTTCCTGCCCATAGGCACATATGCAGAGAAGAAAGGGAGGCAAGGACTAAAAGGAGGGTTCTGGAGCCTATAAAAGAACAAGACACACACATTCCTGCAGACACCTAGCTCTGGGCTCCCTTCTCTCAGGAAAAGTCTTCTACTTCACAAGCTTCAGCATTTCTCAGATGCTTCATCTTTAATACTGGAAGAATATGGACCCAATCCTGATTTCCAAGACCAGTACCACATGGACACCAAGGGAGCTGAGAATGGAGATCACCTTACCCAGACCTGTCTAGCATAGGCTAAACCTACATATGTATATCAATTGGATTTTATTCCTATAATTTTTAACCGCTTCTATGGGACCAGCGGAAAAGCAATCTGATTCTCCCTAGTTTGATCAAACTGCATAAAATTAATTTTTCTTTTTTCATCTTTTGCCTGTTTCTTTGTATGTGGGTGGCCAAATTCAGCCAGTTGAGATCCAGGCAAGGTCCCTGGGCCAGGCTCCGGTACTAAGAGGACACAAAAACTGAGATTGTTGACCTAAATCAGCTGCTAATGTAGTCAGTCCAATTATTTTCCCTAAGAATAACAGAATACTTCTTTAATAATTTTAAAATAATAGAATACAAGAACTTGTTGTCTAAATAAGAAAAAAAATTTCTCTATGGTAAAAATTTCCAAAGTCATAGCCCCCTGCAATTATGTTTAAAATGTAGTGGGAAGAACAGTAATAATGGAATGAACTGGACATTACCCTATATGCATATATGATTACATGACCGTTATAATTCTGCATCATGAATAACAGGAATAAGAAGTTATACTCCATTTGTGTATGACATGTCAATATGCATTCTAGTGTCATGTATAACTAATTAGAACAAATTAAAAAATGAAAAAAGTAGGCTTTCACATTGTAAAAAGTCTACTCTGATAATGTTAACATGTAGGCAATATATTGCAATTTGTAGAATCCTCCATTGAAACACTAACTGTTCAAACTAGAGACCATTTTCGTTTTACCTAGGTAACAAAGATACAACTTTGCAAAGAAACCAAAGTGAGCTTTATATTTACATTGAGAGTATAACCAACCACATCATGATTTAACCAGCATGTCCCACAGTACTAGTCACACATTCCAGGCTGTTGTATAAATATGTCAATGCTTTGATTTATGGTCATAGATGATATGTTTATACATAGAGATACACAAATCACAATATGCTAATGGATTGAAATGAAATATGCTTGAAGAACAAGAACTTGAGGCTAAACTGGAAATATATTGTCATGAACAGAGAAGAAGTTCAGTTTTCTGCATATGAAGCCAATTAATTATTAAATAGGATTTTTGAAAACTATAAACCGACACATTCAAAATTAATATTCACTACTCTTTTTCCCACCAATAAACTTAAATTTAGAAGTTCACATCTCAATAAAAATTTGAGCATATTGTTCTATCTGTAATTTAACTAAAATCAATTATTAACTTGTTGTAAAGTACCACACTTATTTCAAGATGGAAGTGGGACACCTCTGATCTTGCTAAAACTATTTAGAACCATGGTTCTTAGTTAGGGGCAACTGTGTGCCCTTGAAGATATCTGGCACTGGCAGGAGACATCTCTGACATAAGGGAGTAGGTGAAAAAGCAAGGGTGCTTCAGGCATCTAGTTAGTGGAGGCCAGGAATGTGACTAAACAATGAGGGAAACACAGAAGAGACCCAAACCATAGAAAGATTTGGTCTCAAATGTCAGTGTGGTGCTTAAATTGAGAAACCCAATTTAAACAATAAAAACTGCAGAAATACAGAAAGAATGTTCCTTCTGCATCTTGATTACATTCCTAACACAATATTAAGCTCAATTGTGAAACAAAGTCAACTGGCTTCAAATGATTGTTAAATAAGTTTTCCCAAATATTTAAATCAATGCATTCAATATTTAAATCAATGCATTCAATATTCAGATTCACTACTTTTTTTTTCGTACTTCAATATAAGTTTAAATTTAGATCTAGTTTCACATGTGGTCATTAAGTAGACTATCTTGGAGATGGAATTTAGAGTCACAACACTGGAAAAACACAAGAAAGTGGTTATCACATGTAATACCTAAAATTACAAAAGAAAACTGCATTCATTTTTAGAACAAAAATTGAATTTTAAAAAATTATCCAGTACGATTTCTTCAAATTTATGGAAAATATTTTTCTCACATGGAAGATAATATCTAATTCACTGATATGGCAGTGTTAAAGGGTGGGGGCAGTTATCTTACCAGTAAACATGAGACAACTTTAAAACTGTATTAAAATATCAGTTTTCACTGTTTCCTTCCTAATAGTATCGCTGTCACATACTTAAATTAATAAACAAAAGTCTTTCTTTTGTAAAAATTTAAACCAAGACGACATTATTTCACAAGCAGGAAACACAATAAAATGTAATTATTTTCAAAAACAAATCAGAGACCTCAGTGGCCTACAGGCATTTATCCTTCTTTGATGGCTGGGATTTAAACTGTCATGAGAAATTCTGAACTGGCTTACATTTTTTGAAACACAGGAACTGACAGTCACAAGGCCAAACATACCCTTAATAATCGATTCAGCCGCATACAGATCTCGTTTGTAGGTCACCTAAAGGACAGATAAACCTCATTAGACTTAACAGAGCAGGAAGGAATGTGAAAACAATAAAATAATGCCCTTGAGGAAATTCTTGATTTTGAAGAAACTATAAACATAAAACACAATTTCTAAACTAGAAAACAGCATTAGAAAATCCATATTAAATCATATTCTATTTCTACAAATGATTAAAAATTTTATTTGTAATCTTTGAATAAATTCAGATGTTATATAGCATTTGTTTATGAAATCCTATTATATAACTGAAGCCTTATAATCAAACAAAATGTAGTAGTGTCCAAAGTATTAAGTGTTAACACTTAAAGTCCAAAGTGTTAACACTACTACTTAATAGTAAGGTTCTATACTAGAAGGAAAGCAGGAATCCCTTATGTAACAAGTCACCAAACTTCATTGTTAGTTGAAGTTAGCAAGGATCAACTCATATTAAAGGAGACTTCATTCTGAATTCAGTATATCTTTATATACCAAGATTCATATTGTCAGTTTTTATTAAAATGTGGCTCCAACAGAAAGAGCCTACAGGGTGTCACTATGTGGCTAAAATCATTGGTAATTTAAAAAAAAAAAACAGCCTGTGAATAGTGTTCTGGGATTTGTAATGTCAGGGTATATATCTGTTCTATGGCAAATACTTCCTAGGTCCCATCCAGGGAACTCAGGTACAGAATATGTACGTGCGACTACAGATTTTGTTCTCCTATATCAAGAACTTAAGAATGTAGTAAATAATAAAATAGTATTACATAAGTAGAATAAGGCATAGAAACCCATAACCGAAGTATTCAGATGCTTATGATGCAAATGGTGTGAAAAATCCATTTCAACAAGTGTTCAATTAGTGCCTTACCATGGCTATAAAAATGGGACATTCTTCTTCCAGATTAGTTCAGAATTGGATTTATACAAATAACTTTGTTTAGCTCAATAAGACCAGGGAAAGTCTACCCAAAATAAATGGACCTGCTATGCCTTTACCCTGTCAGGTAAACTGTGGAGCAAAATTATAACCTACTTTGTAGAATTAAAAAGTATCCCATTTGGTAAGACAGATGGTAAGTTGTTCAGGCAGTCAACCAATGTATGAAAATCAAATGTAGCATCATGATATTATCTCTAAAACAAGCATATGCCAACCAAGTTACTGACTCCCATTATTTTAGTTTCTTATCCCCAATACAATCCTGTTATCTGGAAAACAAACAATAGGCTCACACTATACATTTTACCAAAAGTACTGATGAGATTCATTCGTTCAACAAGTATTTATCAAGCTATCTATTATGTGGTAGGCCCTGTTCTAAGTGCTGGGAATAGAGCAATGACAAGTGAGCAAAGAAAAAAAAAATGCAGCAATTACATTTTAGTCAAGAACTTTTTCCGCTGAAATTGAATAAAACTAGTTCTTAATTTTTTCTCAAAATTCCAAAATTAACTAGACATCTGAAGTCAGACCTAATTAATTTTTCCAACCTTAAAAAGAAAATAATTTTCTACATTAATCATCTATATGACAAACTCAGGGAAAAAATTAAGGGAAAGATATATAGTTACTATAATTCATTTTCTATTCCTGCCTGCTTTCTTTGAAGGGTAAAACATCTCTTTATATTAAGGTAATATTATAAAAGTAATTTGCTTCAAATAAACATTTATAAAGCATTTTTAAACTTACACAAAAGTTCTTCTCAAACACTAAAATAACTTCTAGAATTCTGGCATGAAAATCTTTGCATAGGAACCAGTCTTACGAATAAATGTTTTTATTACCTAAAGGTTTGTGCTCATCTAATATTAATTAACTGTATAAAAACAAAGGCTTCTATTTTTGTTACTTCATCCTATGGGCTACAATTACCTATTAAAGTACTATTAAGGCTTTTCAATTTTGATTAGCATCTTCTTTATAAAGCCTTAATACCTTAGCTGTACCTCTCTGAAAACACATAAAATAAAAATAAACTACAGAAAATATTTGACAAACTTTTAAAGTATTTTTTAAGAACAGCCTCATTTTTTTTCTTAAATAGAAAATGTACTTCAAAGGGAGTATTACTGGAAATGTTGTAATTCTGAATTCATGAGTTATTCATTTTTCTAATTGTTACAGTAATATGTGTTGTCCTTTCTTTAGTTTTAATTAGGAAAAAAGGCACCCTAACAAATCAGTTTTCAAGTTGATTTTCTTCTGTCAGCATGAGCTATAGTTTTCCTTTGACCTTACACAATACCCTATTATGGAAACCTTTTTAAAAAATTCCTGTAGTGATGGACTAGAAGTCATTCCATTCAATGACTTGTTTTCAAACTGTGTTCCCTGGAGCCTCAGGGGCTACATCAAGGACAGTAACAGTGTTCTCTGCAGGTGAAACTCCAGCCTAACATCTGCCACTCACCTAGTTCAGCTCAATTTGTGTCTGTTTTGTTTGATTGTGCATCTGTGCAATAATTGATCTGAGTAATGAGTTTAACTGTAAAAAAAAAAAAAAATTCAATAGGGGGAAAAACCTGAAGCTTATAGCTACAGATAATTGTCTTTTCATTCAACACAATTCTCTCAGCTCCCTCAAGGTACATTGCCACTGGGACTATTACACTTAAATTTTTTTGCTTCTTCTGTGTTAAGACACAAAACATAAAACATATTTCAAAATAGAATCATGTCCCATTGGTCAGGATCTTCCCTGATTAAGACTGCACTTAATGTTCTGACGTGTTACCTCTCAGGATAATGAATATGTAGTAACCCCAGTACTAGCAAAAACTATAAAAACTCATTTCAGAGATAGAGAATACTTATTAAGCAGATATTTTTAGAATTTGGTTTCCATTTCATCAATTATGTACATCTAGAAAATATTCTTTTGGCTAGACTGGATAACTGTATTTAAAAAACTCTAAAAAGGAAACATCACCACATTGTACTGTTGACGGCAAAAAATAACAAGACTATTTTCTTATTTTCTTTTGTTGTTATACAATGATGCCAGAACACGTGAATCTTAAAAAAAAAAAATGCAGTCCTCATCAAAAGGAAGTCAACTTATTCATTTCAATAATATTGTGATGACACAAACACTTCAAACTCCTTACAAAGAAGCATTTTAAGACAATGGAACACAGTTGCTAAATTTCTTCAATAACTGATTATAAACCTCATGCCTTAAAGATGATTTTGACATTTAGAAATAAGAAGTCTATTCATTTAAGACTGAACAGTATAGTAAGTGACCCAGGAAAGTGTTTAAAAGTATACTAGACCAAAATATGGTATAACTATAAATTTAAGTTCTTATGTAGACAACAGGAAATCTTCACACAATAAAAATGTTTACTGAGGTTTTGCCATGGCACAACTACTTAGGAAAACCATGAGGGCCAATCCCTATTTCTGGGAACCAGTACTATACTTTCCTGTGACTTGCCATTCTTGGGAGGTGGGTGGAAACCTGATCATTTAGGAATACTATTCTCTACCCTGGAAGATGTAGTTGGGGGGGATTAAAACTCTGGGGCAGAGGTCAGCTGAAGATGGCAGAATAGAGAAGGTCTCATTCCTGGCTGCTCTGTGTTGTGAAATGAAGAAGATGACGGGCAGCTTCTGCGCAAGGTGGTTGAACAAAAAAAGGGGGGAGGGGACGGACTTTAGTAGAACTTAAACTGGACATTCAATGCAGACTGGGGACACAGGAGGTTGGATATAATAAAAGAAGGAAAAAACCCCAACAGCATAGCCATTGCAACAGCCAAGCCAGAAGCTCCAGCCAGAGAGGTCCCTCTGAGAGCATAGTAGAGGGATAAGGAAATTAAAGGAACCCTCATTTGGGGGAGGCCCAAGGGTTATCAGGGTACAGAAGGTTTAAAGACCAAGAATATTTCCCCAAAAACCTGAAAGACACAGTGCATGATATATGTATGCAGAAAAAGAAACAGCCAAAGGAAGGAATCATTTTGCAGCTATAGCTGATGGAGCAATTCCTGGCAAGCCTGAGTGTGGCCTGAAATAGAGGTAGTAAACAGACACTGCACAACAAAGAGTGTGTGTAATTGATCAGGAGAAAAATCAAATGTGGAGAGAGGTTTACACAGGGGACAACTGGTTGTAGAAACCCACCCAGATGTAACTGTCCCACTCCAATCCCACTGCTTACAGGACCTGAGGGGAGAGACACATCTGGCTAGGAACTCAGAAGGGTGGGGGGGGGAGCAGTAGAGATTGTTTGGAGATTGAACCTGAGACCAGAAACATGGGGTCTGCAGGTGTCATAAGGGACTAAGAACTGGTTCCCCCATCACACAAGTAGAACCCAGGGGAGATCCATAGGGTACAGTCTTCCAGTGTGGACAAGCAGGTATTTGGCAGTGGAGAAATCTCTAGACCAACTGGAATTCAGCAAACAGCATAGAACCTGCCTAAACCCAAATACTGCCTTCCAAGAATTCTCCCTGTGGAATTACCTCTCCTACTCTAGCAACTCTACCCCGAGGGTGAGCAAGCATCACACTCCAGACAACCCCACCTAATACTGCTGAAAAGGAAAGCTGAGAATATTTTTGAACTGCTATGAAAAGAATTCTGTAACTTTTCATGAAGATTTTTTTTACTTGTTTTTATTCTTTTTCTATGTTTGTGACTTCAATGGTACATGGATATTAATACGATTTCATTTTTCCCCTCATTTCTACCATTTTTGAAGCCAATTATTTTACATGGATTAGTTTTTTGTGAACTAAGGTATTTGATTAGTATATTTTAGTTTTGTTTTGTATTCTTTATTTTTACTTTTTAAAAATGTTTTGCTTTATATATTTTTTCTCCAGTGTTTCCCCTGACTCTCTTTTCTTCTGCTAATAGCCAATATATATTGCTCTCTGTTTCACTCTTCCTTGAATCTTTTACTTCTGTCTTCTCTCATTCTCCCTCATAATTATCGCGTACTGTATCATTTCTGTTCTCTTCCTGTCCATCATTTAAAACTTGCTACTTTAATTATAGGCAATAACTGATCATATCATTTCTGTTTATTATGAAAATTAACGTTGCAGACATCATACTAAGTAATATTTGGTTTAATGGTGTAAACTGTTTGCACTGGTGGTTGTTATTATTTGTCTTCCCCTAAACAGTGAGGTATTGGAAACTTTCAGGGACACTATAAAAACAAAGGATAGAAACTCTACTCCCTCAGATCCATACTACTTGATGGGTAGACACATAAACAACATGAAAAAACAAGGAACAAATCACCTCAAGCAAACCAAGATATTCCAAAAATAGAATCTATCAACACCACAATGGAAGAAATGTCAGAGGTGTTTAGAAAGTACTTAGTTGAACTGATCTGCGAAGTAAACTATGGTGTTAGCAATGAAATCAAAGAGAAAATACAGAAAGTGAAGAGATCTCTTCATTAAAGAGGCAGAGATTCTGGAAAAAAAGGAAAACAAAAGCCCATGAAATATAGAAAACAATAACCAAATTAAAATTCAACAGAAACTTCACCAACAGACTAGACCACTTGGAAGACAGAACCTCAGGCAATGAAGACAAGATATATAATCTTGAAAATAGAGTTGACCATGGGGGAGAAGATATTAAGAAACCATCAACAGAACTTACAAAAACTATGAGATAACATGAAAAGACCAAATTTGAGATTTATTGGGATAGATGAAGGCGAGGAGATACAAACCAAAGGAATGCACAATCTTTTCAATGAAATGTTATCAGAAAATTTTCCAAATCTGAAGAATGAAATGGAAAATCAAATACAAGAGGCTTACAGGACACCAAATGTACAAAATTACAGACCTACACGAGGGCACACTATAATGAAAATGCCTCACAGATAGAATAAGAATAGACTTTTAAAGCCAGTCAGAGAAAAATATCAGATTACAGGTAGGGAAAAACCAATTCAGATCTCTGTTGAATTCACAACTCAGAGCTTGAAAGCTAAAAGATCCTGGAACAACATATACCAAGCTCTGAAAGAAAATGTTATGTCAACCAAGAATCCTGTATTCATCAAATTAAGCTTCAAATTTGAAGATGAAATAAAAATCTTCCATAATAAACAAAAATTAAAAGAATTCACAACTAGAAAGTCTGCATTACACAATATTCTCAACAAAATATTCCATGAAATTGAAGTGAAAACAAGCAACAGGAAGAACTAAATGAAAGGAACAATCAAACTAAATTAAAAACTAGAAATAAACCAAAATGACCAGGAATACAAATCATGTCTTCATAATCACCTTGAATATTAAAGGCCTTAACTCAATCAAAAGACAGACTGGCAGAGTGAATTAAAAATCAAGAGCCAACAATCTGTTATCTTCAAGAGACTCACCTAATCCACAGACTGAAAGTGAAAGGTTGGAAAAAATATATATATATATCACATGGACCACATAAACAAAAGCAGGGGTTTCTATCCTCATATCAGATACAGTGTACTTCAAGCCAAAGTTGGAGAGACAAAGAAGAACATTCCATACTGTTTAAAGGAATTATACATCAACAAGACATAACAATTGTAAATATTTATGCAACAATGGAGCATCTATGTACATCAAACAGACCTTTCTCAATTGCAAAAATCAAATAGATAACAATGTAATACTGGTGACTTTAACACACCTTTCTCACTACTGGATAGAGACTCCAAACAAAAACTCTATCAAGAAGCTATAAAATTAACTAACACAAGCAATAACAGACTTAAGAGACATATATACAATATTTCATCCATCAATGAGAAAATATACTTTCTTTCAGCAGTACATGGATCCTTCTCTAAAATAGACCATATCTTAGGCCACAAAGCAACTCTTACCAAATACTAAAATAGAGAAAAAATCCTCCATTCTACCAGATCATAATGAAATGAAATTATAAATCACCGATAGAATAAAAACAAAAACTACTCAAACATCTCAAAACTAAATAATATGCTATTGAATGATGAATGGTTAGCCGAAGAAATCAGGGATGAAATAAAAGAAACTTAAAGATAAATGAGAATAGTGATACAACATATCAAAATCTCTGGGACTCTATGAAGGCAGTGAGTTCATTCATTAAAAGAATAGAAAGTCAACAAATATATGACCTAACACTACATCTCAAAGCCCTAGAAACAGAACAAATCAACACCAAAACCAGAAGAAATAATTAAGATCAGAGCTAAAAATAAATGAAATTGAAAAAATAATACACAATTTAAAAAATAACAGAACAGAGTAAGAGGCTATATATAACATCTTTGATGTTAGTTGTTTTCCTTTTTGTTGTCTCAAAATGTTTAACAAAAAGTTGGTTCTTTGAAAAAAAGAAAATAAACACTTAGCCATGCCACCTGAGAAAGAAAATTCAAATTATAGAAAACTCAAAAAGTTTGTGAATAAAGGAAATATCACAATGAACACTATTGAAATACAATAATCAGAAATTATTTTGAAAATTTGTACTCCAATAAAATAGAAAATCTTAACTACATCAAATTTTTAGACACATATGACCTACCCAAACCTTCCCTATCAAATGACATACACAATTTAAACAGATAAGTCTCAAGCAATGAAATAGAAGACACCATCAAAAGCCTACCAATCAAGAAAAGCCCAGGACAAGACAGATTCTCAGCCAAATTCTTCAAAGAAGAATTAACACCAATAATCCTCAAATTATTCCATGAAATAGAAAAGGAGGAAACACTTCTAAATGTACTCTATGAGGCTAATATCACCTTGATAATAAAACCAAACAAAGACACATGAAGGAAAAAAAAAATCAGACCAATATCCCTGATGAACATATATGTAAAAATTCTCATTACAATTCTGACAAATTGCATACAAAAACATATTTAAAAGATAGTAAACCATGATCAATGGGTTTCATCCCAGGGATACAAGGTTGGTTCAAGATATAGAAATCAATAAATGTAATTTATCACATTAATAGACCTAAAGACAAGAATCATATGATCATCTCAGTAGGTGCAAAAAAAAAAAAAAAAAAAAAAAAAAAGCATTTGATCCACTAAACCCAGGGCTGGCAGCTTCCAATAGTTATCTTGCTCTGCTTAGAGATTCCTCCTCACAAAAAAAAATAAAACCAAAACAAAGATTTGCAGTAAACAATCCAAACAACAAATCAGGTTCACCAACTGATTTTGTCACTCACTGAACTGAATTTTTATATCCAATTCCCTAACAACAATTAATTTTGTATTTCTCTTTGATTGAGATAAATTGTTATTTATTTTTAAGTTTTCTTTTTCATATTGTAGTTGTTACCTATTAAATGAGATAATGAATTGCTCAAAAAAAAAAATTTGATAAAATACAGCACTCCTTCATGTTCAAAACACTAGAAAACTAGGGACAGTAGGAATATACCTCAACTTTGTAAAACCTATTTATGCTAAACCCAAGACCAACATAATTCTAAATGGAAAAGAATTAAAAGCAATCCCTCTAAGAAATGGAACAATACAAGGATACCCTCTTTCACCACTTTTATTAAACATAGTCCTTGAAACTCTAGCCAGAACAATTAGAAGAAATTAAAGGGATAGAAAAAGGGATAGGAAAAAAAAAGAAAACTATCACTATTTTCTGATATGATTCTATATTTAGAGATCCAAAAAATTCCACCAGAAAACTTCTAGAGCTCATAAATGAATTCAGCAAAGTAGCAGCATATAAAATTAACATCCATAAATCAAATGCATTTCTATACATCAGTGATGAATCAGCTGAAAGGAAATTAGAAAAAAAACTACCCCATTCACAATAGCTTAAAAAAATAAAAAAATACTTAGGAATCAATTCAACAAAAGAGGTGAAAGACCTCCACAATGAAAACTATGGAACACTAAAGAAAGAAAGTGAAGACAACCTTAGAAGACGGAAACATCTCCCTTGCTCTTGGATAGGCAGAATTAACATTGTAAAAAAGGCCATAATACCAAAAACATACAGATTTAATGCAATTCCTATGAAAAATCTCAATCTCATTCTTCTTAGAAAAAGCAATCATAAAATTCATTTGTAAAAATAAGAGACCCAGAATAGCCAAAGAAATCTTTAGCAAGAAAAGTGTAGCAGAAGGCCTCACAATACCAGACCTTAAATTATACTACAGAGCCATAGTAACAAAATAGCACAGTATTGCCACCAAAACATGTAGACCAATGGTACAGAATAAAAGACAGAGACAAACCCACATAAATACAGTTATGTCATACTAAAAAAAGGCACAAAAAACAAATTTGTTGTGTCAAAAATACATTCTACTGTCATGTATAACTAATTAGAAAAATTTTAAAAATTAAAAATATGTTTTCCTCAGCACCAGGAAGGTTGACGTTGACCCTGAATGTCTCCATTTTTCATTACTTTTTCTAAAATATATATGATGAAATGATTCTGTATTTAGAGGTCCAAAAAATTGAAATGAAATATTTTGGATATTTAGAGATCCAAAAAATTAAAATGAAAACCATCCTCCAACTTCAGACGATAGTTAAAATAGTCCTATATGCAATCATCAGAAATCTCTGGTCATTCTCCATTACTGTGGAGTTCATGAATTCCGAGCTGGCAGACTGCTGGATAATTCAGTATCCTCTCCTGTGGTCATGAAGTGCCTCAATTATATCCAAACATGACTTTCTCTATATCAGCCTTCCAAATCTCATTTCCAGGTACTTGGCCCTACATCCAGTACTAATTTTAGCAGTTTGGCATCACTAATATTTCTCAGGCACATTTTTTAAATGGCAGCATCTATGATGTTAGTTTGCAAATTGTATACTGATTCCAAAATATATGTATCCATTGCTATTATTTAAACAAATACTCTACATTTACAAAAAAAAAATCATACCACAAAAGGAATTTAAGTTTTTAAAGGAAAATCATACAATGCCACCAAGAGGAATTAAATAAGGGCTAAACCGCTTATTAAAAAAAAAAAAAAAAAAAAAAAAAAAAAAAAACTCCATAGATAGAAGACAGGAGGCAGAAAAAGGAAACAATAAAATTTAAATACCTGGAATATTTGTACTCACAATAATTTCATCTCACTCAGAAGAAATGTGGCATCTAAAAGTTGACACAGTGATTAGTAGGACATTTTGCCCAGGCTACCACATTTCAGGCCTTTTCAAATCCAACATCCCTTTGATGCACATCATTACTCAAATCTCATACTTTGGAGTCAGGCTCTCTGTCTTTGTCCTGGTTCAGGAAGTAATACTATGATCCTGATTCACTTGAGGCCTAAAAGAGTATGTCAACCCCTGGGCATGTATGTCAGAGGGCACTGTAACAAACTTAATGGCTTACAATAACAGAAATTCATTCTCTCTCAGTTCTATAGGCAGCAAGTTGGAAACTAAGGTGTAGATAAATCCAAATTCCCTCTGAAGGCTTTTGGGAAGCTCCCTTCCTGGCCTCTTTCCAGGTTCTGGTGATTGTTGACAATCCTTAGCATTCTTTTGCTTGCAGATGCTTCACATCATCACATGACATCCTCCTTGCATGTGTCTCTTCTGCTATTTTTATAAGGACCAGTCATGTTGGATTTAGGGCCTACCCTACTTCAGTATGATCTTACTTAACTTGATTATGTCTGCAAAGAGCTTCTTTTCAAGTAAGATCACATTCATAGGTGGTAGGACTTAGGTCTTTAACACTTTTTTTTGAGAGAGAGATCATTTAACCCACAAAACAGGACATGCTAAATGACTCATCAATGGTGCCAACAGAGGCACTGTGGAAAGACCCGCCACATGTTGCAGTGCATTGACATGACAGTCAAGCTGTCTGAGGACTAATTCTCTTGCTGGAGACAGTGATGGAGACAGTGATGAAGTATAAGCACTTCACAAAAATAAATAAATAAAAACAAATTTGTGAAGATGGAGTGGAAAATTCAAAGAGCAATGTGAAGCTTCCCTTTTATCCACAAACTTGAGTGTTTTGTGGTCAGAGTACCCACAAGAGGTAAATAATCACACCTCCAGAAAACAAAATTGAGGCCAGAGATATTTAACATATTAGTAACAATGCAGTGCCTCAGAGTTGCTACTTTTCATCTTTTCTCCAGGACCTTTGAACTAGGTCTAGCAAGATAGTCCAAGAGAGTAGTGCTAATGTGAATCTAGATCTTTAACAAAACACCTAATAGGTAATTGCCAAAAATCCACATAATTACTATTTATGTCACCAAAAATTTTAGAAGCATACTAACTATGCTAGTTCTCTATTAATAGTAAGCAAATAATATGTAAGTAAGATGCACAATGCTGAACAGAGTTTTCTCTTCAACTTCTGGTTAAATCACAGAGATGACTAGCAATCATCCCTAAATAGCCATACCAAGAGAAGTGCTCAAAAATCATACCAAGAGAAGCCCACAAGAGCCATCTATACAAAATATAAAATGAAAAGTGCTCAGCTGCTGGGCTGATAACATTTAGATGTCCTTAAATGAGGAAACAATACTGTACACATTTTTTCTGTAAGGCAACCAATCCAAACCCACCAATATTTTTGGTGAGGCTGTCTGAGACAACCTCCGCATGCAGCAGGGCCATCTTGTTACTCGGAAAACACCCAATACAACTTTCTGTTCTAAATTTCAATGAGAAAATATACTATGGACCCATATAGCCTCAATGAGGAAACATACTATGGACCTATTAAACAAGGGCAAGCCACCCTGCAAAATGTGCCTGTTTCAAAAGGAAGGAGTAGGGTAAACAGTGCTACTAACTTGTTTCCAGCAATCATTTCATCCCCTACAAAGGAACAAAACTTGGTGTTAGAAGAGTTGGGCCTCACCAGGGAAAGGAGTCCAATTCTTCATGCAGGGCCAAGAGAGGGTCTGGCCACTGCCCCAATGGTCCAAACTGTGGCAGGTGTACTTTCAACCTACTTGGAGCCACCACCCAGGCTTGGGAGGAAACTTTGCTATTATGGCAGCAGAATTGCAGTTTTAATTCAATTGGGTGATCAGAATAAGAGGCTATATATACAGAACAAAAAATGGAGAAAACAAAACTTATGAACTAAAATGGAACTTGTCTGAATTAAAAGAGTAAATTTTCTTTAGGTCAAGCCAAAAAAAATTGAATATATATATTCAAAAATTGAATATATATATATCTCACACTTTGATGGCTCAGGAAACCCAGTGAGACTGAATCCTTTTCAAGGTTCTCATTTTAAAATCTAAGTAAACACATATGTGCACACACAAGCAGAGAAGATTCAGAACCAAAAAAACATCTCTTACCTTCCAGAGGTCAGGTGATCCTTCTACAAGTTTGGCTTTAATGTGGCAATATTTTAGAGCCAACTGTAAACATTCGGTTCCGAATTCCAAGTCATAGTCACTACACTGGTGTGTAACGGAGTGGGAGGGAGAAAAAAACTCAAAGTTAACCAACTGCAATATAATTTTAAATAAAATGAGTCTTTTATTTGGTAAAAATTGAAACAAAAAGAAAAGCCTAGAGAATTCACAAACCATTTAATTAGCTACTGACTGTATTATAGAATTATCCTCTCTATCCCCTAACAAGCAAAAGCAAAGTTAATAGAAATGTTACAATCATTCTTAATGGTTTTGAGCTCCCTCAGTGGTCTCTGGTGTTGGATAAATAACTTATAAACAAATGAAATAAAGTACCTTTCCAAACCCACTTAAAAAATGCCTGAAGATATGACTCAGGAATTAGTGCATCAGAAATCTTAATTTAGCAAACCTTTATCTAAATCTCCTATCTTATATTTATATCAAGACATTTATAGGTCATAGTTCTCTTATTTTAACCCTCTTAAGTCCCAAGGTTTTAATGGTGTTTGAATGAAATTGAAACAGATGCATTAAAATAGGCTGGAAGTCATAATCAAGCACTTATAATTTCCTATCAATATTAATGAATATTAACACTAATCATTCACCTATTACTTTTCTCAAAAGACTAAAAATTAGATGAATTAGACCATAAATGGAATATTTGTTCCTATATTTGAGATATTTAGATATTCCATAAGAGATGGTGGGACTTACCAGCTTAATATTTAAAACATTAACATATGCTGCTTAAAATATTTAAATTTTGTTTCTAAACACAGAAACAATTCAGTCTTTCATGGTATTAAAAAATGTAATTTTCCCAGATTCAGTAAAATACAAATAACATATTTAAGCATTTTAAGCATAACCATCAAAACAACTAAGTAATAGGGACTGGAGAGGTAGTGCAGCAGTATAGTGCTTGCCTAGCATGTGCAAGGCCCTTGGTTCAATTGCAAGTATTGCCAAAAAAAAATTTAAATAAAGAAAAATAACTATGCAATATTATAACTCAGCTGAATACTCAACTGACTCTCATGTCTCCAAGCTCTGTACTAAGTACCAGCTATACAATGGTTAATGTCATATGTTTGTGTACTCAAGAAATTCAAGTCTAGAATTGGAAGCAAGCAGTAATTTGCTAGAGAATGTAATTCACAGCACAAGATAAGTATCTACAGAGCAATCAATGGAAAAAATAATTTTGCATGAGGGCACCAAGGCAGGCCTATCAGAGGCAATTGTCTCTGATCTCCATCACAAAGACAGTAGGAGAGGGAATACTGTGCAAGCAAAAGGTGCCAGGCAAAAATACAGAGGTTTGAGATAGTTAGTAGTTTACATATTTAGAAAGAGTGTGACCATTTTAAGAGGACTGCAGGAAAGCAACAAGTATGAATATGGTATTTAGCACCCTTGGTGAAATGTGTCTTATTGTCCTGGAGTTTATATCCTGAATGTAGTGGGTTGCAAAACTAATGAACAAGAAAATGAAACCAAATATATACAGTCCCTATTTCACCAGAAGAGTCACAACTTACATCTTCTTTTGGTATATACTGTATGATATTTTTCCTAGGTATTTTTAATACAATAGTATTAACAGTAGTTGCATTCAATAAGTTGAAATTAATCTTGGTATAACTCTGCTTTGTACTTTCAGCATCCTCATATTATCTGGTAGTATGTGAGTGAAAGAGATGTTTATCTAGTAAACACAGTTCTGTCCTCACCACATGATTAAATCCCAAAGATAATTAGCAAAGATCTTCACTTTTCCCCTCACTCACTGCATTACCAAGATAATGAACACATCTGCAGAAAGCCTTACTAGTGCTCATGAAATGCATATTGAGAGAATCCCATTTTAACAGGTACTCCCTTCCTGTCTCAGGTGGGAAACATCCTGGATGCTGTGCCCCTGCCAGCTATGCATTGTGCTAGTCAAGTCAATGGAAAACAAATATAGTTCAAGAATATATGAAATATATAGGAAATGGAAGCTAGTCATTCTCAGAGATTAGGTTGGATTTATTACATAGATTATTTAGGGGGTTTAGAGTCATTTTTGAAATAAAACCTTTCTTTAAAGGTAAATTCAAAAAGTGTACACTTAGGAAAGTCTGAATTCCTATTTCTAAAGAACATTGATTATGAATTTCTGCTCTTTTCTAGGATATACAAAAAAGTAATGTCCACATCTAAACAATAAGAAAAGCAAATGACCTAAAAAAATACAACTTTTTCTTCAGTCCAACAAAGCTGTGGCCACAGAATGACCAAAAAGCCTTAAAACCTTAGTAAAGAGAAGCCTCTCTCAAGGAGAAGGGATGCAAACACCAGCTCACCCACTTCAAAACACAAAATCAAGCAAACCTGGGTGCCATATGGTTAGGTAAGAAGAAATAAGGTAAAAATTTGAGTGAATTTGCTCAAGACTGGGTGGAGGCTACTGAGACAACACAGAACTCTGGGATCAACAAAAGGAGTTCATATGCACTTGTAAACTCTTCTCTAGAGCTCTCTTACTGGGCTTTCATGAAGTAGTATCATGTTATTTAAAGAAGGTGGTTAGGTATACACTGTACACTGAAGCAATTACTTAAAAAAAATTAAAAATTAGTCAATAGTGATGAAGCACAGTCATTCAAAATGTAAAATTAACCCAAAGGCAATCAGGCAGAAAAAGGGGAAAAGAATAAGAACAAAGAACAAATGGGAAGAAACCAGCAAGATGGTAATTTTAGTCAAGAAAATTTACAATGAATGAGTGGTTGGAGTGTTTGTTGAAATTTCTGACATTATCCAACATGGGGTTAAGTGATAGCCCTCATGAGAAACACAGACACTGCAAACCACCTGCCTCCCTACTACAGTTTGAATCTGAAGTATCCCACTGAGACCCATGTGTCGGTCCCCAGACCATAGAGTGGCCCTATTGAGAAGTGTTGGAACCAAAATTTAGGACGTGGAGCCTAGAAGGAACTTAGGTCATTGGGGTGTGCCCTTGAAGGGTATGTTGGGACCCCAGTTTCTTCCTGTTTTTCTTCTCAGCTATCATGAAATGAGCAGCATCTTCTGCCATGCCCTCCCACAATGATATAATGTCTCACTACAAACCCAAAGCACCTGGACCAGGCATAGATCAAAACCATGAGCTAATTTAAACATTCCCTACTTACAAGTTGTTTATATCAGGTATTTTGTCACAGCAAGGGAAAACTAACACACCCCTCAAAGTTGGCCCCCTAAAACTGTTAAAACAGTTTTCTCCTCAGGCATAAGGACACTGTAAGCAGAGATCACTCAAATACATGTGTAATGCTCTACTTACCTTGCTCATCTGTTCCTGTTGCTGTTAACCATAAGAGTTTGCCCTTAGCATATTAATCGTAGTTTTAAAATCCTGGTTTAATGATTCCAACATTGTTGTCAATATTCAGTCAGGTTCTTGTACTTTCTCTGTCTCTTGAAACTGTTTTCTGCTTCTCAATATGCTCAAAATGTTTTCTTGATAACTGGATTTGGTCACTGGATAAAGCAACTAAGGTAACTAGGACTCTTGTCATGTGGTAATCATATGGGGAAAGGGAGAGCATTAGACAGTTGTATGTTTAGGTCTCAGTCTTTTAGAAAGCCTGTCTTTCTGGACTGTGAACTTCACAAGTAGTGCTCAGTTCCTGCTCTAGCCCCCATAGCATGACTACAGTGGGCTGGAGTTGGGTATTTCCCTTCTCCATGTTGGTTTCTCTTGAGAGATCAGCCTTTTTGAGAAGAATAAAATATTCTAGCATATGTCAAAATAATTATTTTTCCCTTTCCCTGTAGGACACACAAAAGGATTTTTCTCCAGTATTTAGTTTGAAAACTTCATCAAGTATACCTATGACTAGGTCCTCGCAATGTTAACTATCAGACACGTCTCCAGCAACGCTTCAACTACAGTTTAGTTTTTCCTACCCCGACACTTGTTCTCAGCTAAATTTCATACTCCGGCAAATTCTGATTCACTTCATTCACCTATCTCCCTAACTTGTGTCACAGGGCAAACTTGTCCCTGAAGATAAGAGTCTTCTTTTGAGTTTCTTCCACATGTTTACATGCTTTGAGGATGGAGTAATAACTTCTAAACTCCTTTCATGCCAGAAGGGAAACTAGAAGTCTACATGTGCTCTCTTCTCAGGAGACTACGTAAAATGGTAGTCAACAAAGCTAGGAGAGAAAGATGAGAAAAGAAAAGGCATGGGATATAGAAAGCATATATACTACATAGGACTGGGGCAAAGGGGATTTCTATAATAGTACTGAAGTCTCAGGATGATTACTGCATGGCAAATACAATGAGAAAACAGATAAGAGGGTAAGAATGAACAGAATCTCACTGGGCACAGGGGCACATGCCTGTAATCCCAGCTGGGGAAGCTAAGGCAGAAGGATTCCAAGTTCAAAGCCAGGCTCAGCAACTTAGATAATAAATAAATTAATAAATAAGTAGGCTAGGGATGTGGCTCAAGTGATTGCCTCTAGTTTCAATCCCTGGTACCATTAAAAAAAAATTCTTTGGAAGGTCTTGGAAGAAACTGGTTGCCTCTGGAAAGGAAGATTAAGAGATAGTTGGCATCAAGACTTTATTTTTGTACCTTCTGCCACTTATACACTGTCCTGTCATTACTTCTTGCCTTAATTATATAATGTTTATGTAGTATATTATGTTATGTAGCAGGGAATGTTAGAGTCCCAAAAACTAAATCCTTACAAGAGTTATGTTTTTTTTTAAAGAGTTATGGTTTTGTTTCCAAAAATATTCAATATTTTCAACCAGTCAATCTGATTTCCTGGTGACAAGTGGCAGAACATTTAAAATCTAAATACCCAATTCTAAGACTAGCATTTATGTTTTGTTGCTATATAAAAAAATATTAAATCTGGCTACCATTATGATAAACTCAGATTTTTTTCTCATATTAACTTGGGAATCAACCTAACAAAAGAGGTGAAAGACTTATACAATGAAAACTACAGAACCCTAAAGAGAGAAATAGAAGAAGATCTTAGAAGACGGAAAAATATACCCTGTTCATGGATAGGCAGAACCAACATCATCAAAATGACGATATTACCAAAAGTTCTCTATAGGTTTCATGCAATGCCAATCAAAATCCCAATGGCATTTCTTGTAGAAATAGAGAAAGCAATCATGAAATTCATATGGAAAAATAAAAGACCCAGAATAGCAAAAACAATGCTAAGCAGGAAGTGTGAATCAGGCAGTATAGCGATACCAGACTTCAAACTATACTACAGAGCAATAGTAACAAAAACAGCATGGTACTGGTACCAAAACAGGCGGGTGGACAAATGGTACAGAATAGAGGACACAGAAACCAATCCACAAAACTACAACTATCTTATATTTGGTAAAGGGGCTAAAAGCATGCAATGGAGGAAGGATAGCATCTTCAACAAATGGTGCTGGGAAAACTGGAAATCCATATGCAACAAAATGAAACTGAATCCCTTTCTCTCGCCATGCACAAAAGTGAATTCAAAATGGATCAAGGAGCTTGATATCAAATCAGAGACACGCCATCTGATAGAAGAAAAAGTTGGCTACGATCTACATTCGGTGGGGTCGGGCTCCAAATTCCTCAATAGGACACCCATAGCACAAAAGTTAATAACTAGAATCAACAAATGGGACTTACTCAAACTAAAAAGTTTTTTCTCAGCAAAAGAAACAATGAGAGGTAAATAGGGAGCCTACACCCTGGGAACAAATCTTTACTCCTCACACTTCAGATAGAGCCCTAATATCCAGAGTATACAAAGAACTCAAAAAATTAGACAATAAGAGAACAAACAACCCAATCAACAAATGGGCCAAGGACCTGAACAGACACTTCTCAGAGGAGGACATACAATCAACAAGTACATGAAAAAATGCTCACCATCTCTAGCAGTCAGAGAAATGCAAATCAAAACCACCCTAAGATACCATCTCACTCCAGTAAGATTGGCAGCCATTAGGAAGTCAAACAACAACAAGTGCTGGCAAGGATGTGGGGAAAAGGGTACACTTGTACATTGCTGGTGGGACTGCAGATTGGTGCAGCCAATTTGGAAAGCAGTATGGAGATTTCTTGGAAAGCTGGGAATGGAGCCACCATTTGACCCAGCTATTCCCCTTCTTGGTCTATTCCCTAAAGACCTAAAAAGAGCATGCTACAGGGACACTGCTACATCGATGTTCATAGCAGCACAATTCACAATAGCAAGACTGTGGAACCAACCTAGATGCCCTTCAATAGACGAATGGATAAAAAAAAATGTGGCATTTATACACAATGGCGTATTACTCTGCATTAAAAAAATGACAAAATCATAGAATTTGCAGGGAAATGGATGGCATTAGAGCAGATTATGCTAAGTGAAGCTAGCCAATCCCTAAAAAACAAATGCCAAATGTCTTCTTTGATATAAGGAGAGTAACTAAGAACAGAGTAGGGTCGAAGAGCATGAGAAGAAGATTAACATTAAACAGGGATGAGAGGTGGGAGGGAAAGGGAGAGAGAAGGGAAATTGCATGGAAATGGAAGGAGACCCTCAGGGTTATACAGTGGAGGGGGTAGAGAGAGAGGAGGGGAGGGGAGGGGAGAGGAGGGGAGGGGGGATGGTGGAGGATGGGAAAGGCAGCAGAGCACAACAGACACTAGTATGGCAATATGTAAATCAATGGATGTGTAACTGATGTGATTCTGCAATCTGTGTATGGGGTGAAGGTGGGAGTTCATAACCCACTTGAATCAAAGTGTGGAATATGATATGTCAAGAAATTTGTAATGTTTTGAACAACCAACAATAAAAAATTTAAAAAAAATACTACTTTATCTACCAGATATGTGCAAACTGTACACATTAAAACATTTTGCTTAATTAATAGAGTTGTATACACACTGAGTGAATATGTGGCACTGTTTTCAATTAAGACAAGGATATTAGAATCAGGCAGACATAGGTTTCAACTGTGGTGCTGCAATCTAAAAAGTTATCAGACTGAAGAACTTTATCACAATCCCAACTTCCTTGCCCCATTATCCCAACACTAGATCTTCTTTATCAACTCAAATCAAACATATCTTTCTTAACTTTCAGTTCATACACATCACTTAAACATGCAAACATGGTTTAAAGAACCAAACATCCCTAGAAGATTTGTTAGGAAAAAGTGTTAATCCCATTCACTCCAGATCTGTTACTCCATTTTATTTTCCCTGGAGGCAATTGTTATTCCTCATTTTAACTGACTTTTCTAGTATACATGTCCACGTTTGACAGTCAGCTTTTGCTGAGTAACAAAAATGCAGAAAATCTCAGTGTCATGCTTCAATAAAGTTACTTTTCACTGATATAGCTGTGGAATGACAGAAACGGCTCTGCTTCAAGTTGCAGACCTATAGGAGCTCTGATCTATGTGATTGCTATACAGTTGAGACTGGGGCGGGGTGGGGGGGCAACCAATAGTATATCTTCTTGTGGCAACAAAAGCAGCACACGATAACAGACCTAGCAGCGCAGACTTCTAAGCTTACTTCTAAGAAGTAATCTTCTATCCTGTATAATATCAGGCAAAATCCAATGTTCAAAGCAAGTCAGGCAGGCATATCCAGAATCAAAAGAAAGATACTCCATACACCTGGAGGCCATGGCAAGGGTACAAAAGTAAAGCACCATTTTCAGAGGATAAAGAATATGGCAATTTACCTACCATACATTATCTTATGTTAGAGATAATATTTATTGATTTCTATTTTGCTCATCATCTAAGAAATTATTTTCCTTTCTCCTCCCAACCTCACTACAATACATTTTCACACTTCCAATTTCCCATCCTTTTGATATCATACTTTGGAGTAAATCTAGAGTGTTTACATCATTGACTGTGTAATTTACATCATTGACTAAAGCATAATTGAATCATGTACAACTAAAATTCTTGAATAACTGTTTTCCTGATTAGAGATCATCTTGTTTCACGTGGTTAGACTTCTATATGCTTATGACTCACTCACATTAAAGACAAGCTAAATCTACCCTTGAGTGTTCTAGCACATAAGGCATGTCACCAGTTTTATATTCATGAAAAAGTAGCCTTTGACTCTTATAACGTTTTCACCTTGGACTAGTTGTTGTCCTCTGCCAACTGAAGAGTGATCACCCTAGGACTCCTAGATCATCATCTTGGGAAGATGCCTCATTTTTGTTCCGTCATGAATACCATATTTCATGAATTCTTTGAAATTTTCCTTTAACTGACATTTTCCTGGAATAAATCCTCCAACAGATTTCCATAGAGTGACTGTTTTAAGATGTTTATGGGACCCTCTGAGGTTAATATTTTTAGATCTTCCCTCTTAGAACAAGTTCCCCAAATAAAACTCTTCCAATCCCTTCCCATGATAGAAAGCTATGTCACCAGTGCACTGGCTGCTGAGTGGAAGAAGCCATGCCCCCTACCCCTTTCAGCAGTCAGAGGCATGTGGTGTGAGTTATGGGCTCTGGCAAGACACTCAGGCCCTCACTGAAGCCAACATTCTCCCAGTGCACAGACAGTGCTTCCCCTCAACTTGCCACTCTCAGGAGTCAGAGAATAGGGAAGGTGATTCAGAGATCAGACTTCTACTCAAGCAGATTTTAACAAACTGTTTTTATATTGCCCCCTCCAGTCAGTTCCAGAGGTCCCCGATGCTGCCAGAGTCTGCACTTTGAGAATTCCACAGCAGACAACTCTTCACTTGCCCCACCATTTGCTTGCAATTTGGCCTTCTCAGATCTGAGCCTGTCACCACTAATTCATTTGCTTTCTAGCTATTTTTTTTTTGTCATTGTCATCTCTCCTATTCTTGTTCTTGAGGGTTTATGTCACTTTTAATCTCTTCCTAGTAAGTTTAATGAGGGTTGAGTAATGAACAAAATTAGATAAATGTTCAAAAACAGGAGTATGTGTATTCTAATTAGGTAAATATTCCAAACTGTCTTCCATAAAGTTGGTTTCAGTTTATGTTCCCATAAACAATGTATGCAAATGTGCAGGGTTTTTAACATGAGGCAAATGAATATGACCCATAGGGACTGAAAACCACCTCTGAAAAACATTTGGCATATAATGCAATTATTTTCTTGGGAAGGGATTCCACAACTTTCAGAGATTTTAGAACACAAAATAGTTAGGAACCATTGTTTTATGGTAATCATGTAACCATCTGTGGGTACAAATAATCTGATTACATATCCTTCCAGCCTAAACATCATGCACAATACTATTTTGGCAAGGCAGCCTGGGAAGTTTGCCCAACAAAGAACAATATATACATTAGAGTAAAAGTAAATCAAAGGCATGCATGCACAGGTTTCCCACTCTGCTGTTAGAGCCATGCTCAGAGCATTTCAAGTAGAAACAAAATAGACCATCTTACAATTAGGTAAACAATGAACACCTGCATTCAATTTATCATCTGGAAATCAAACCTGAAATATTTTGCATACATTAACATTGTTTGAATTATGCAATGTATTCTAGAATTGCATGAGACAGTTGTCCAAGAAGCTTTGTTTTTCATATATCAGATCATTTTATGAGTAGATAAACAATTTCATGCTAAGTCTGTATGAGGCTGATAATACAGATACAACCTTCACTCTACAAAAAATAAAAGTACAAATGATCTGGCCAAGGTTAAGATTTCTTTAGGTACAAATTTTTAAATGAGTTTACACAGAATTACACTCACAAAAGGCTTTTCATTATCTACCAGTTGGGAAAAATAAACCTATTAGTTTATTCAAATTTTTTGCCAGCTCTATACAATGAAATGCATTATGAAATTACAGGCAACACCATCATACCAGCCAGTTAACATTACATGGAAATTTTTTTTTCAAGTCCAAATAATTTGGGAGAAGGCAGAAAACAATTTTACCAGTAATTCCAAATTGTATCTTAGCCATTTCTCCTGACCTTCACAAATATTGTCAAACACTATAAAAAGAACTTCATTGGATTGATTTCTTATTTTTGATGAAGTAAACCAATTAAAAGTTAAGGAGAAAATATTGCCCTGAAAAAAATCATAAACTTTATATAACAAGGAATTTAAATAGCTATGTCATGTGATATCTAATCCCAATGAAAAAACTAAAGGGAAAAAGTCAAAACCCTATAATACTATTGAAACCCAGAGATAAGAAAGCTTTAAGTTTTTGAAGAACAAGGTTTTTAGCCATAATATCAATAGATTATACTTCTTTGTTATTTCAGATTTTCATAAAGAAGGTTCTAGATCCAGAATCATTTCAATAGCAATAGGACTGGTCACATCATTACCCAAGGTGGATGACACAGGGAGAAAAAAAGCAAATCTACTCATTGGGTTAGTGAATCAGATAAAAATTAACAGTAGGGCATCTAGTAAAAATGCTCACAAGCAGTTCAAAATATATTCCCAGTATTTATGGGAGAAACAAACAGAATAAATGGAAAAGTTAGGAAACTTCTACTTAGTTATTAAGCAAATACTTATGAAATATTTGCCAGGCACTGTGTTGAAAAGGCCGAGTAAGGCTGGGGAAAACCATACAAGCAAATGTAAGTGAAGCGATAACTGTAGTAAGGGAGATATGTTCACACATTGGGGAATAAAAAGACAACAGTGATTTTATTAGATCATGTCCTTTTTGTAAATTGCTGTGTCATAATTGCACCAAACAAACTGAATTTATTACAATTAAAACAATTTATTTTAAATACTGGTCAGAAAATACCTCTTTTACTGACCAAAGATTTAGAATTATTTTCTCAATTTCTACATAGCTAGACGAGTAGCATCTTGTGGACCTATTCATGGAAACACTGACCTCTGCCTCCTCTCTAGTTTTCATTTCACATATTTCTATCTGATGTGTGAAGGGTAAAGATTTGCTCCCAAGATGTAGGCTCTCCATTCACCTCAGATTGTTTCTTTTGCTGTACATCATTTTCTGAGAAATGTCTCTTCAGGTCCTTGGCCCATTTATTGATTGGGCTATTTGTTTTATTTGGTGTTTAGCTTTTTGAGTTCTTTATATACCCTAGAGATTAGTGCTCTATCTGATGTGTGAGAGGTAAAGATTTGCTCCCAAGATGTAGGCTCTCTATTCACCTCAGATTGCAAAGGGAGAGTTCTAGAAATGAAACACTCAACTCAGACTATAACAGTTATCTATGAAACTATCTGATCTGCCAAACCACAGAGCTCCATTGCTTTAGAAGTACATTTTCTTTGTTCTCTACTGTCTATGTTCTTCCATCAGGACAGATTTTGTAACAGAACAAAAACTAAAATTGCACAAACACTAGGCCATCAAGTTGAACACTAAAAGCTATCACCAATAAAATTGAGTGAAGAGTAAATACAGCAAACAGCACAAATAAATCTCAAAGTTATGTTTTAATTTAAAAGCAAGATTTCATTTATGCAACAGTCCAAAAAAAAGAAACTATAAACAGATCAATAGTGTACGGTGCATAGGCTTGGTGAATGGGAGTCAACCACAAGGGGCATGAGGCAGCTTTTCATGGTGATGGAAGCATTCTTTAGGTGGATTGGTGCAGGGATTAACTAGAAAGTGTACCTTTGGCAATATTCACAGAACAATTTGAATGAATTTTACTCGATATAAATTATCTCAGTAAATCCCAAGTAGAAAATAAAATAAAAACATTTATAATTAGAACAAGAACACAAAAGAACAAGCTACTTAATACTACATTTAATCTAAGTAGTATAAGACCTCTAGGGAGAGAACTATAATTTTATTGTCTCAAGAATATCTTTTAAGAAATATGAGTATTAGGCATAGATGCTATATTACAAAGACGACTATTCCAAAACTGATTCACAGATAAACTGCAAATCAATATCCCAAAGATGACCTTCATGAAACTTGATAAATTGGTCCTGAAGTTTCTATCCAAAATAAGGTTCAGAAATATCATTTAACTTTCAATAATAATTTGATAATATGATGTGCCTTAAATATGCCATAATATTGTCAAGAAAATGTACTTCTAAGGCAAAATTAAACAAGTGATTTTTTTGCTTTTTAAAATATTGGCTGATTTTTCTTTTTATTTATATAGGACAGCAGAATGCATTATAATTCTTATTACAAATATAGAGGACAATTTTTCACATCTATGGTTGTATACACAGTATATTCACACCAATTCTTGTCTTCATACCTTACTTTAGATTAAATAATGATCATCACATTCCACCATCATTAATAACCCCATGCCCCTGCCCTTCCCCTCCCACCCCTCTGCCCTATCTAGAGTTCATCTATTCCTCCTATGCTCCCACTCCCTATCCCACTATGAATCAGCCTCCTTATATCAAAGAAAACATTAAGCATTTGTTTTTTTGAGATTTTATTCTCTTTTATTACTAAGTAATATTCCATTGTGTATATATGCCACTTTTTTATCCTTTCATCTATTGAAGGGCATCTAGATTGGTTCCACAATTTAGCTCTTGTGAATTGTGCTGCTATAAACATTGATGTGGCTGTGTGCCCGTCAATGTTGATTTTAAGTCCTTTAGCTATAGACCAAAAAGAGGGACAGCTGGTCAAATGGTAGTTCCATTCCCAATTTTCCAAGAAATCTCCATACTGCTTTCCATATTGACTGCACCAATTTTCAGTCCCACCAGCAGTGTATGAGTGTACCTTTTCCCCCACATCCTCGCCAACAGTTACTGTTGTTTGTCTTCATCATAGCTGCCATTCTGACTGCAGTGAGACGAAATCTTAGAGTGCTTTTGATTTGCATGTCTAATCGCTAGTGATGATAAACATTTTTTCATGTGTTTGTTGATTGATTGTACATCATTTTCTGAGAAGTGTCTCTTCAGGTCTTTGGCACATTTATTGATTGGGCTATTTGTTTTATTTGGTGTTTAGCTTTTTTAGTTCTTTATATACCCTAGAGAATACTGCTCTATCTGATGTGTGAGGGGTAAGATTTGCTCCCAAGATGTAGGCTCTCTTCACCTCAGATTGTTTCTTTTGCTGAGAAGAAACTTTAGTTTGAGTCCATCCCATTTATTGATTCTTGATTTTAATTCTTGCCACAGGAGTCTTACTAAGGAAATTGGGGCCTAATCCTACATGATGGAGATTAGGGCCTACTTTTTCTCATATTAGATGCAGGGTCTCTGGTTGTATTCCCAAGTCCTTGATCCATTTTGAGTTGAGTTTTGTGCATGGTGAGGTAGAAGTTTAATTTCATTTTGTTGCATATGGATTTCCAATTTTTCCAGCACCCTTGGTGGAAGAGGATATCTTTTCCTGGGTGTACGATTTTGGCACCTTTATCTAATATAACTAATTATGTGGTTTTGTCACTGTGTCCTCTATTCTGTACCATTGGTCTACAAGTCTATTTTGGTGCCAATACCATGCCATTTTTGTTACTATCACTCTGTAGTATAGTTTAAGGTCTGGTATAATGATGCCACCTGCTTCACTCTTCCTGCTAAAGATTAGCTTTGGCTATTCTCAGTCTCATTTTTCCAGATGAATTTCATGATTACTTTTCTATTTCTATGAGGAATGTAATTGGGATTTTGATTGGAATTGCATTAAACCTGTATAGTGCTTTCAGACATATGGTCATTTTGATAATATAAATTCTGCCTATCCAAGAGCAAGGTAGATCTTTCAATCTTCTAAAGTCGTCTTTGATTTTTTTTTTAGGGTTCTGTAATTTTCATTATATAGATCTTTCACTTCTTTTGTTTGTTGATTCCCAAGGTTTTTTTTTTTTTTTTTTTTTTTGAGGCTATTGAAAATGGGGTAGTTTTCCTCATTTCCCTTTGTTGAGAGCCACAGCCGAAGGGGCCCCAGCAAACTTCCAGCTGCCAGCAAACTTCCAGCTGCCGGCTGATGATTGGCTCACAGCAGCCCCAGCAACATCTAGCTGATTGGCTCCTCTGCGGTGATGCTCATTGGGCTGTTTCCCTGCCCTTTCAGACCACGGAGCTGCTCATTGGGGGACTTTTTTGGCTCCGCCCACGTGACCCAGCCAATCGGCCTCAAGAGCAGGAGGATTGTGGGAGGTGGAGAGAGGCTTGTGTTGGAGAGAGAGGCTTCTGGGAAGCCGGTGGTGGCAGTTGGGGCTCTGAGGGTTTTTCCTGAGAGGCTGTTTTGTTTGGCGTGTGTGGTTCTAAAAATAAAGCTAGTTTCTTTTGACAAGTGGCTCCTGATTGTGCCCAGCCAGACTGCGGCATCCCTTTCTCAGGATTTGTCACTGATGCACAGAAATGCCTTTGATTTATGGGTGTTGATTTTATATCCTGCTAGTTTGCTGAATTCATTTACTAGTTCTAGAAGTTTTCTGGTGGAACTTTTACGGTCTTCTAGGTATAGAATCATATCATCAGCAAATAGTGCCAATTGGAGTCCTTCTTTTCCTATGCGTATCCCTTTAATTTCTTTTGTCTGTCTAATTGCTTTCTGGCCAGTGTTTCAAGAACTATGTTAAATAGAAGTGGTAAAAAGAGGGCTTCCCTGTCTTGTTCCAGAAGAAATGCCTTCAAGTTTTCTCCATTTAGAATGATGTTGGCCTGGGGCTTATCATAGATAGCTTTTACAGCATTGAGACATTTTCCTATTATCCCTAGTTTTTCTAGTGTTTTTAACATAAAGGGGTGCTGTATTTTGTCAAATGCTTTTTCTTTGTCTATTGAGATGACCATATGATTCTTATCTTTAAGTCTATTGATGTGATCAATTACATTTATTGATTTCCGTATGCTGAACCAACCTTGCATCCCTGGGATGAATCCCACTTGATCATGGTGCACGATCTTTTTAATAAACACTTTTTTTAAACAAGGGATTTTTATAACACATTATCATAGCACCACTATCATTCTTATATATTAAATACTATAATGCTATAGCAATTAAGACAGAATCAAATAATAAGAGGAAAAATTGCCCATGGGACCACATAACAAAAAAGGATTCATTTGTTTACAAATACCTGACATATGACATAATTGGTACTATAAGTGGGAAGCTGATAAGGAATTATTCTGTTAATACTGCTAGTAAAGTTGGTTATCACTATAAAATATAAAAAATTTTCTGGGGGCTGGGGTTGTGGCTCAGTGACAGTATGCGCCTAGCACATGTGAGGCCCTGGGTTCGATCCTCAGCAACATATAAAAATAAATAAAACAAAGGTATTATGTCCATGCACAACCAAAAAAAAATTTTAAGATTACAAGCAGTTAATTATTTACTTGAGTTAGTTTCATAGTTGTTACATTTTCTTTTCTAATTGGACCAAAATTAACATTTTTGTTTTAATAAGTTATACTTGACAGTACAATGACCTTGACATATTATACATTTAAATCAGATGGGATATAATTTCTCATTTTTCTGAGTATACAGGTTGCAGAATCACATTGGCCATGCATTCACATATATACACACAGTAATAATAATGTCTGTTTCGTTCTACTATCCTTCCTATCTCCCCATCCTCTCCCTTCCCCTCCCATCACTTCTCTCTACCTAATCTAGGATAACGCTATTCTTTTTTTTTCCCCTCACATCTTCATACATGTAGTTTGTATAACAATGAGGGTCTCCTTCCACCATCCATACAATTCCCCTTCTCCCTCTCTTTCCCTCCCACCCCTCTTCCCTATGTAGAGGTAATCTTCCCATGCTCTTCCTCTCTTCCCCATTTTAAGTCACCCCCCTTATATCAGATAAGATTAAAAACTTCACAAAAAAGTATATAGAATATTTTTATGACCTCAGAGTAGAATTTCTTACATGGAAAGACTGTATTCTCAAGCATATTTTAGTTAAGAAATTCTCTTCATCCAAAAATCCCAAAGGGCTGAAAAACAAAAGTCCAAATGAAAAAAGGTATTTGCAACACTTATGACAAATAACATTTATCTAGAATATAAAGGACTCAAATCAATAAGAAATAAGTAGACATAAGAATTAATAAAGAGATTTTACAAAAGAAAACACAAATGGTCTATAAATATCTGAAACTCAACTCAACATCTGTGAGATATTATTTAACTTTTACTCAATTGAGAAAGGTTTAAATATTAAACCATAGCAAGTGTTGAATATAAAGAACTGGGAGCTTTCACATCCTTGGCTTGGAGTATAAGGCATCACCACCATGTTGCAAGACATTTTGACCTTTAGTGTAAAACTTAAGTTTATATGCTTCACTGACAAATTCTTCTCATAGATAAATCTCCTAAGTATATATTTCATGTAGGCCCAGGAGACACAGAGGACTCTTACAGCTGATGGAACTGTTGACCAAGAATTAACTGGTCAATAGAATGAGGAAGAATGATAGTGTGCCAGTTCCAAGCCTAAAATTTAAGGGTTCTCTCATGATTGCATTGCCCTCTTATGCTTCTGTTAGCTTCCTTTAAAACTCTGGCTAGAAAGTGATGGAGCTGCACTGCACCAGCTAACCTACCCACATTCAGGGAGAAGAGCAACTATCATAGACCCATTAAATACATGACTTTTTGTTTTAGGTAACTGACTTTGATGATTTTTTTTTTATTTACTATGTATAGCAATAGCAAACTCACATGAATACCACCAATTGCATTCCCTCAAAAAGGTATGTTAAATGCTTACCTCTGGCATTCAGGATATGACCTTCTTTGGAAATAGTTTTTCCACAGGCAATCAAGTAAAATAAGATCATTAATAACTGGTATCCTTATAAAAACAAGAGAATTTAGACATGGACAAACACACACAAGGAGGGAGAATACGAACACACACAAGGAGAAGATGGCTAAGTAGCTAGAGTGACGCAGCTATGAGCCCAGGAAAAGCAAGAACTGCTGGCAAACACCAGAAGCCAGCGAAGACAATGAAAGATCGTGTCCTAGAGTGAGCAGAGAGAATATTCCCTACCCAGTGATTTTGGACCTTTGGCTTCCTAAAATGTGACACAATAAACTTCTGGTTTTATTAAGCCACTCAGCTTTGAGATCTTTTTATGGCAGCTCTAGTAAACTAACACATGCTTCCTCAAAACAAAGCAGCAACAAGAGCACCAAACCTAAAAGTTTAGTTTTGAAACTGGCCTCAGGAGGCAAAGAAATTAAGGGGGATGGGAAAAGTCTACAGAAAGGCCTACAGTAATGTGGAAGACAGAAAATCTATATCATCTATTTATGAACTAAGACAGGGTAGCTTCCAGGGGAAATGCTGAAAGCATGGGCTGGCTTACGGTGGTTCTGTGAAGGCACCATATAGATGAGAACAGCCAGGATTGCCTAGTGTTTAAGGAGAAGGCAAAAGGAAGGTGGAGAGTCCAGAACTTGACATCTGAGGAAATAAAACCAACCTCCCACATCCCCAAAGACTCTCACACCCAGAAAGACCTGAGGATATAGATAAAGTCCTGGGCCCCAGAAGCCAATCACAGGAAGGAGACTGAGACTTAATTAAGGAATGATCAGGGGAGGAAAACTGACAGTACTGTCCATAGGATTTCTGACTTTCTATGGACCAGTGATAACATAGGAATGTGAGCAAATGTCTTTTTAAGGAGAAGTATTTTATGAGGGTATTTAAAAATTTTATAAACCGTATTTTGGGTACATTAGGAATGCAAAACTTCATTTTAGTTCACAAGTCTCCAAATAAAGAGACAGTATATTAAGAGCTGATATAAATCATGACATCTTTACATGATGATGTGACAACATAAGTATTTAAGGAGTCCTAGGGTATGGTTGAGCACAATGCTAGTAGGTAGCATTTGGGGACCCAAATCCACACAGTTCCCCATATCTATACCTTTTGCCAACTACCTTTTCATATCTCTCCACTGAGGCATGAACTCTAACTTCCTATGCCTTGATTTTAAGTTTGGTCATGTGATTTGTATTGGCCAATAGAATGGAGCAGAAATGTCAATGTGCCAGTTACAAATCTAGACTTTAAAAGGCTTTGTAGATTTCTCCTCTCTTATACTTATTCCATCTCCATAAGAACATGCCTGGATAGTCTACCTGTTAAAGAAGAATGAAAAAACATGAACCAGAGCTGTCCTGACCTGTAGTAAAAAGCAGTGCTGTCTAGCCTAGTCCATTCTATTTCAGTAGAGTCCAACCTAACTCAGAACCATCAGCGTATATTTTCATAAAGCTACTATCTTCCTGGATTTTTTTTTATTACACACCATTTGCATAACAAGAAATTTGAAAGTTGTTTCAAATTAGCCAAAAACTAGGAAGAATTCAATGAATAAAAGCCCCCAGTTAACACAATTCTAAATAGACTACAATATATGCAATGGCAATATCAAAAACATTTTGCAAAAAAATAAAAGCAAGTCACAGAAAAATATCAGTAGTATGATCCTATTCATAAAAACCAAACTAAGCAACTTCAGAAAAACCTATACATATGCTGAAACTACAGGAAGGTATGAAATTAAGGAAAATAGGAAGGAAATATTATCAGGAACAGGGATGCAAACAGGAAAAGCAACCTGAAAATATCAAATGGTATACTGGCAACATTCTAGCTTGTAAACTGGATGAACAAAGAGTAAAATGCCCATTATCTATACTTAGATAAATTTATGAAGTGTATACCACATATGCTAAGGAATATGTGATGTCACACATTCATACATATACACATACAAAAGCCTTCTTGGCAGAGAATAAACTAAGATTTTCATGCTTACCAGCAGACATCATGTCATCCCCCGGTCAAGATAAACTCCATAACAAAGACAGTTAGACTGATGAGGTACTCGGCCATTACAGATCAGCATTATCTGAGAACACTGACAGGGTAGCCAGGTACACTTGGATTGCAGTAATTCTTTAATAGGTAACAAATTATTCTGAGGAACTTCAAAAGTGTCCTTAACATCAAGAAACTGAGGTCATTTTATTTGATTTACCATGAGCAAATGAATGAACACAGATTAACAGGTATTCTTTTCTTGCACATTCTGTGTATTATACCACTGGAACAGCACAGCATACCCCTAGTCACAACCAACTCCCCTGGTGCCGATATACCCAACATGGGCACTAAACTTCAGGGCAATTAAACTCCAACAACAAGACCCCAATATGTTCAATAAATTACCTTGCCTCTTGCCACTTTAGGGGCAGTTGCTCTATAGTTCAAATAGTATAAAAATGCAAATAAGTTGTGTACCACTACTAATAACCACAATCTGATTATCCTTATATATTCTGCCTATCATATAATAGTGTAATTATAAAATACTTATAATTCTGACTTCTCTCATTGTCAATCTCAATAGTGAGGGTACTTTTCAATCTTCACCTGTTTGTTTTCCCGATATTTAAAACATCAAATATTTGAAAAGTTTTAGAGTTGGCTATATTGAGCTCTTCCCTATCCTTCCCCTTTATTAGGGAAAGTAACAAGGTCACAGACCCTGCTAAGGAAGTGTCAACTGTGTTTATTTGTCGTTCCCTCACCACCCCACTCCATGGATTTTTGTAAGTGATCTGCTACAGAAGACCACTCTTCAAAGCAGTCTGTTGATGATCAGTGGTTTATAATCTAGATGAATTGGCTGGAAAACTCAAGTAAAATATGTTCCATCTGTAGGGAATTTGTCCTAGAACACAATGAAAAAAAATTCCAAGTTGGGAAAGGAAGTCCAACTTTCCCATGCCACTTTTCTTGGAGCTGAAGAGCTATGGAAACTAAAGCTGAAATTACAAAGAAACAAAAATCAGATTAAGCAGATGGGGAAAGGGAAAAAAATGCACTCATTATGAGGAATGAGCAATCAAAAACCCTAGAAATAACTAAGGTCATAACTTTCCAGTTACCAACTATATTTTTTCAATAATTTATGTCTTACTTGTAGAACTTTGAATTTCTCTTCCTTGAGAACACGAGATAGTTAAGGAGGTTCCAAGAATACCGGAAAATTCCAGGCATAATAAGTATTGCCAACAGAAGCAATTATTTCAAAACTCTACAGAAGAGTGATGAACAAGTGTGATAGCAAAACTGGTGACCATTAAGTAATGTGGCAAATAATTCAAAACCTTTTCACACCAAATGACAAGAACTATCAGAGTGAAGCTTTCTAAGAGTGCTGCCTAAATACCCCATTCATGGGACATTAAATCTCTAGAGGATCAACTCATCATCTATATTAAAACTGATAGAACCTTCTATTATATATGATTTTATATACCCTCCATTACAAGACAAAGGTTTCCATTTCTAACTTTAAAATACATTTGCACAAAGGAATCTACCTACCATACAACCATCAAATAGGAATGATTTCTTTTAGAATAATATTTTGGTAATCAATAGAAGACTTTCAACATAATAAGAAATGGGCTGTCAAAAACTACATTTAAAATCTTAGTCTTTATATTCAAAAAAATCATGGTCTCTAACACTATTCCTAATGATATTTGTTTGCTTTTTTAAGAGAGAGAGAGAAAGAATTTTTTAATATTTGTTTTTTTTAGTTTTCAGTGGACACAACATTTTATTTTTATGTGGTGCTAAGGATCAAACCCAGCACCCCGCACATGCCAGGCAAACGTGCTACCGCTTGAGCCACATCCCCAGCCCCAATATTTGTTTTATTCCATTTTTGTTTCTATTACAAAATACTTGATGCTGAGTAATGTATAAATGAGTTCTAGTTATCCCATGATTCTAGTGGCTGTAGTGTCCATACAGCATGGCACTGGCATCTAATGAGAGCTCACCTGTCTGCATCACAGGGTAGATAGAGAAGCAGAAAAAGGGAAAGAGTCAAGTATATAAAGGGGACAACTATAAGGGGTAGCCACTCTAACAACCCACTCTTGCAGAACCAATCTGTCATGGAAAAAAATACATTAATCTTCTTAAAGGGTAGTACCCCATGTACTAATTACTCACTTCTTAAAGATCCATAACCTCTCAAAATACATTGAGGACCAAATTTCTAACACATGAACCTTTAACGAGTACACTCAAACCATACCCAAATCATAGGAAATATGTTTTAACTTATAAAAATATGCATTAAGTAAGAAAAACTGGGAGAAATGGTGTCAATGAGAGCATTAAGGCCAAAACAAAACTCCTACTAAAACCCAGTTCTACGTCCTCTGAAAGGACTAAAGTCACTTCCAGGTTAATAATTATTATTTCCTGAATGCTGACATTTATTCCCCACTATTCAATGAAAGCAGAAACACGTTCTCACTCCTACAGGATTATGATGATATTAAATAGACCTAACAGACACAGGCCTAGATTAAATACAAAAAAAAGGTATTGGGGGAGACCATTTTGCTAATTAGTTTTCATTATAAAGATATCAAGACTAGGAAATACAGATATTAAAGGAGGAAATTCTTAACACATATATGTCACGGGATCAAGAGAGATGATCTGTCCTATAAGGCCAGTCACAGAAGTCCTACTCCTTTAAGGAATGCTCCTATAAGCCAAGGACTTAATAGCCATCAAGTCCATCTTAATTATTATCTTAATTTATGGGCACCAGGACCCTAAAAAAAGCTGAAGCAATATCACTGATAGTAGATGATCAATCTGTTAAATACATTTCATAAGTTTTTGTGTGCATATGTTCCAAGTTTTAAAAAAATAGATTCAATACATACATACTAGATCTTGCCAAATTTTGTAGAATTTACATTATATGAGCAATTCTTTTTATAAAACATATGCTTATGAAACATTCCCAGATGATAATACTATAGAGTAAAAGCTATCTCATTTAATGTAAAACAAAAATATATACCAAAACAAATTAAACCAATTTTGTCTAGCACATAAAGACTACCAAATCACAAAAATGCTACCATATTTGCATTAGTCAGTACCACTTCTGACTGCTTTGCTACAATAGGGAATGTTGAATCTTAGTATCTTTTTCATGCCAGAATACTGAAAAATCAGTGACCAGAGTTAGACATTCCAGATCATTTGTCACGAGTTTATTTTTCCCATTTTACCTCAGAAGACTAATTCCTAGAGTATCAACATGAACAAGTCTGAGATTTAAAACCTTCAATGCCACCCAGCTTTAGAAGAGTCTAAAGGCTTTTGTAAATTTTACCTACACAAACTTGACTAGGTTCTCACAGTAACTATTATTGAAAATCTCCTGCATTTGGCAGGAAGTTTCTTCCTCGGGATAAATTAGTTAATCAGAGCCTGAACTTCTAGAATTTAATCAGATTATAAGTGAACTGGGAGAATAGAAGTATCCAATTTGAGTCATGTACAGTACCTCCATCAGAAAAGAAAAATATGCCAGCCCACTCCAGCTATCCTGCCCCACCTAAGGTTAGAGAAAAAAAAATTGTTCACAGTTGAGCATAGGATCACAAAAGACCGAGACCTTGTAATCATAGGAACACTTAAACCAAATTTAACTGAAGGTCTATTTACCATAAACCCTTTGTCTAGTATATCATGTCCATCTTTAAAAAAAAAATCACCAATCATACTAAAAGACAAAGGTACTGTTGAGTAGAATGAGCAAAATCAGAACCATACATAGCAGGGATAATTAAATTACCACAGAGAGAATAAGACAACTATGATATTCAAAAAGGGCTCTAATGGTTTAAGTAGATAAGAACAGTTGGGCAATTTGAGTAGACAGAAATTGTAACAAAATAATAGAAATAAAAAACACTAACAGAAATCAAGAACTCTGATCAGATAAATAGGCAGAAATGACTGCAGAAAAATTTCTGAGCTTGAAGATCTCTCAATACAAACATCCAAAAACGGTGAAAAGTCAAGAAAACAATGACTGAAAAAAATTCAAGAACTGAGACAATGATAGGTGTGACCTATACATAATGAGAATGCACAAAAGAATATCAGGAAATAGTTGAACAAATTATGATTGACAGTCTCTCCAAATTAGAATTAGATAGCAAACCATACATCTAGAAAGATCAGACACCAAAGCAAGGTAAGTGCCCAAAATCGATGAACAAAAGATATTGCTAAAGCAATATTATACAAAATATGAAAAAGGGTTGAAGTTATAGATCAGTACTAGAGCACTTACCTAGAAAACACTAGGTTCTGGGTCCCCAGTACTGCACAATACACACACACACACACACACACACACACAGAGAAAATGATTAAAACTAAGAAGACAATCCCCCCAAAAAAATGAACCCAAGATCTTGTGAGACACCTCAGAGAAGACATAAATGTGAAATAAGAAAATGAAAGACAATCACCAAATTAAAACAATGAGATAATATACTGGCATGAACTTCGAAGACAAACAACTCTAAATGCTGACATGGTTGCAGAGCAGAAGAATATATCATTTTTTGATGGTGGTTAAGCAAAATAACACATCTATTTTCAAAGATAGTATTGCAGTTTCTTATGAAATTAAGTATAAACTCTTAACTATGTGTTCCAGAAATCTCCTTCATTGACACTGACCCAAAGGAGTTGAAAACTTATGTCCATTCGAAAAGCTGCAGTCTTATTTATAATTGCTAAATATTAGAAGGAACCAAAATATTCTTCAGTAGGAGAACAGATATAGAAACTGTGGAATATCAAACAATGGAATATTACTGCTAAAAATAAATGTGTATGAATCCAAGAAAAAAAAAAGGAGAAACAACGAATGCATATTTCCAAATTAAAATATCCAATCTGATTGTGAGTTCAAATCCAGCCTCAGCAACAGCAAGATACTCAGCAACTCAATGAGACCCTGTCTCTAAATAAAATACGAAATAAGGCTGGAGATGTGGCTCGGTGGTTGAGTGTCCCTGATTTTAATCCCTCGTACTAAAAAAAAAAAACAACAAAAAAGAACCCTCCAATCTGAAAAGAACATACAATCATACAATTATGATTTCCACTATATGTTATTCTTCAAAAGTAAGCTATGAAGAAAGTAAAAACATCAATGATTGCCAGGTGTGGAAGGAGGCAGGAATGAATACAATACAGAGGATTATTAGGGCAATGAAAATAATTTGTATATTATAATAGTGGACACATGTCATTATGCATTTGTCCAAGCCTATATACTATACAAAACCCAGAGTGACGCCTAATGTAAGTAATAGACTTTGGGTGATCATTATGCTTCAATATAAGGTTCATTAATTGAAACAGAGGTATAGTGAAGAATATTGGGAATGGGAAAGGTCATATATACCCAGAGGTAGGGACTATAGGAGATCTCTCTGTACCTTCCTTTCAGTGTATCTGTCAATGCAATACTGCTTTCTTTAGTTTTTGTAACTTTATTTTCAGTGTATTCTATATAATAGTGGGGTTAATTTTGACATATTCATGAATGCATATAAAAGTTTTCTCCATTTCATATCCCAGTACTACTATTTTCCTTCCCTTTTCCCCTAATCCCCTTGCTCTAATCTATTGACCTTCCATTTATTTTTAATTGATACAAAAGGCATGATTATCTTACTTATCCATACCTTACCTTCACCTCAATTGAAGTGAAAAATCAGAGTAAAATGAATAAAATTGTCTACAAGTTCTGAAATACTATAACATTTGTTTTAGTATCAGCCCATATTTACTGAGTGAAATCTTTGATTATACATCCTAAAAATTTATTTTCAACTCAATATATAAATAAAAATGTATCTTGATTTTTAACTAGAAATCAACAGCAAGAAAAAGAACAGAAACATAAAAACATGAAGACCAAAAATACTCTTTAATGAATAGAAGAATGGATCAAAGGAAAAATGGGAACAGAAATCAAGAAATTCTTAGAAATGAATGAGAAGATATGACATATCAAAATTGCTGGGACATTATTAAATCAGCTCCAAGATTAAAATTTATAGCATTGAGTGCCTATGTTAATAAAACAGAGGTCCCAAATAAATAAGCATAGGCTCCACCTTGAGGCCTTAGAAAAAGAAGAACTCCAAAACCAGTAGAAAAAAGGAAATAATTAAGATCAGAGCCCTAAAAAAAGAAAAAAAAAAAATCAATGAAATTTAGAAGAAAACAATACACAGGATCAATGCAAAGAGGTAATTCTTTGAAAAGATAAATAAGATTGAAAAACCCATAGCTAAACAACCAAAAGAAAGAATTACAAGCAAATCAATAAGAGATGAAAAACAAGATATCACCAAGACCCTATGAGAAAATCTGGAAGATACTATCAAATTTCTAGTCACTAATGATCTCACAAAACGAATCAGGAAGATACAGAAATCCTAAACAGCCCAAGGCAAAGAAATTAAGTTGAAATAGCAATTAAAAGCCTTCCGGAAAAAGAAATCCCCAGTACGTGATGGATTCCATACCAAGTTCTACCAGACCTTTAAAGAAAGATTAACAAGTCATTCTCAAATTATTCCAAGAAATTGAAAAAAAAAAAAAAGGGGGGGGGCATACTCCCAAATACTGACACCAAAACCAGACAAAGACGCATCAAGGAAAAAAATGATAAATCAATATCTCTGATGAACACAAATGCAAAAATCCTTAACAAAATACTAGTAAACTGATGCAAAAACACATCAAAAAGAATTCACCAGGGGCTGTGATTGTAGCTCAGTGGTAGAGTGCTTGCCTTGCAAGTGTGAGGCACTGGGTTCGATCCTCAGCACCACATAAAAATAAAGGTACTAAATAAATAAAAAAAGGCATCAACAACTAAAAATGATTAAAAAGAAATACACCATGACCAAGTATCTTTCACTCCAGGTGACAAGGTGTAAAAAATGTGTATTGGAGAAAACACAGCCTTTTCAAACAGCCTTTCAGAACAAATAGTTTGGGGAAAAAATGAATATACACATGTAGAAGAAGAAAACTAGATTTCTATCTCACCCTGAACAAAAATCAAAATGGATCAAAGACTTAGAAATTAGACCAGAAACCTTGCAAATGCAAGAAGAAAACATAGAGCAGCACTCCATCATATAGGTGCCAGCACTGATTTAACAAAACCTCTAAAGTACAAGAAATAAAAACAAGAGTCAATAAGTGGGATGCCAAACTAAGAAGTTCCTGCATACCAAAGGAAAAAAGAGCTTGAAGAGAGAATCTACAGGAGAAAATCTTGACCAGCTACTCCTTGAATAGGGGATAAATATCCAGAATATACAAGGAACTCAAAAAATAAAATTAACACACACAAAAAAAAAACCCTAATCAATAAATGGGCAAAAGAATTAAACAGAAAGTGTCACACACCTGTAATCCTAAAGGCTAGGGAGGTCGAGACAGGAGAATCACGAATTCAAAGCCAACCTCAGCAGCTTAGCAAGGCCCTAATAAATTTAGTGGGATCCCGTCTCCAAATTTAAAAAAAAAAAAAAAGGCCAAATTTTTAAAAAGCTGGGAATGCAGCTCAGTGTTTAAGCACCCCTGAGTTCAATCCCTTGCACACACACCCTGCCCCCCCAACAAAAAAACTAAAACAAACTTCTCAAAACAGAAACACAAATGGCAAAAATATATGAAAATAATATTTAACATTTCTAGCAATCAGAGAAATGCAAATCAAAACTATACTAAGATTTCATCTTGCTCCAGTAGGAATGGCAATGATCAAAAATGCTGATGCAGGAGAAAAAGGTAGACTTACACACTGTTGTTAGGTCTGCAGGCTAGTACAACCATTCTAGAAAAACAGTACGGAGGTTCTTCAAAAAACTAGGGATGCAACCACCATGTAACCCAGCTATCCCACTCCTTTGTGTTTTCCCAAAAGATCTAAAACAAACATACTATAGTAATATAGCCACCTCAATGTTTATAGCAGCACAATTCACAACCATGAACTGAAATTGAATTCCATGCATATATAAGTGTGCCAGAATGAACCCAACTACTATGTACAACTATAAAGCTCTAATTTAAGAAAGGAAGGAAGGAAGGAAGGAAAACTGTCAACCAAGAATTCTTTATCCATAAAATTTAGATGAAGGATAAAAATTAAGACAACCCTGTGTAAGTAAAAACTGAAAAGAATCTGTTGTCAGTCAACTTGCTCTATAGGAAATAGCAAAGGAAGTCCTTGAGACAAAAGTCAAAGGACACTGGACAATAACCTGAATCTAAAAGAAAAAATAAATACAAACAGAATTACTACATACATAAATAAATGTATGCTATATCTATGTGTTTCCACTTTCTTGCCTCAGTTAGGATCTGCTATATCTGGGCACAAAAGAAAGTGCTAATAGGTTTTGATACCACTTTAATGCCACTACTTTATTTTTCAGAAAACAAGACTAACTAGAGACAGTAACACCAGGTCCACACTCACCACCCCCCAACCCATGGATGCATTAAAAAAAAAAACAACTATTCAGATAAATTCCCTCTAAGAGAAAAATCAAAAAACAATGAGAATCCTACCCATGGAATTAGGAAGGAATCACTAATGCCCAGCTTCTACTTGTGGAGAGGTATATTCAGACCACACAGACAACACCCTAATTCCAATGTTCTGTGAGCTTTGGCTCACCAATTTGGTTCACCAATTTGGTGAGTGAATGGGATTAAGAATACATGGGTCACTATAGACAATAGGAAGAAATAAAATGTAGTAGTTTTTCCACTCTAGGCTACAGAGGAAGAGTGGTGGGTACACAAGCACTATCCAGAGCATCATCCTCTATGAACAACATACAAGAGGACTTAAAAAAAAATGCAGCTCCCTGGAAGGGACTTATGACACTCTCATAATGACTACTTAGCAGCCTGGCTTCTGATTGACTGGCACTGAGGAGATAAAGGGACAAGTAGCCCTCGGGCAGCCAGAGAAGCCTATCAGTGCTTCCAAAGCCTTCTAATCCAGTTAACCCCAGTGATGACTGAGTCTGTTACTCCTTCCTGGAAGAAGTTTGTGCATCAAGCACCCCAGCTTTTACATCTTCTGCACAAGGAACTGTACCTTAATCCTCTTGGCTCTAGGGGCATAAAGTAATAGGTACATGCAAGTCTCTCTAAAGATAAAAATGAATAGTTATTTAAAGGTGCACAGGCATCTCCTGCAAATTTAGTCACCAGAAGTGTAGGGAAGGGGCTCCAAATAATGCAACTGCCTGTTTCTCTACAATGGGGTTTAAGTCACACATTGAGTGTCCCAATTTTTACAATTAAAGGCTCTAAGAGGTATAACAAAGAACCAAGAGGAGGTCTTAAGTGGCTGTGCAAGCACTTTCACAGGTTACTGAAAGCACTGCAGAAAAAAAAATGGAAGGTAAAAATTTTTTTTCTCTGGAAGGGTTTCACTACACACTCCTCCAGTGGCTACCTCATAGCCTATCATCTAATGGGCATGTACCAAGGAGCTAGAAGGGCAGAATGAGTGCAGTCCTACCAATTCTTTCCAGAAAAAGTCCTTCTACAAATGGGGTGCCACAAATTCTGTAGCTCCCACATAAGGAAATACATCTTTAATGACCTAGCCCTGGGCAAAGGATCTTTGCATTCCCGAGCTGAGACCACAGAAAACAGTGGTAGATATACAATGGCTGCATGCTCAGCAGCCACCTCCCAGGATCAAAGAGCGCAACCTAAATACAGGTACAGGCACTTCCCACAGATCTGCTCCCATGCAGACAGAGGGGGAGACAAATGCTCATGCTCAGCTTCTCACTGAGAGTAAAAGAAACTGGAATACCTACACAGTATACCAAACTTCCCAGCTACATCAAGAGATTTGGCTTCTACCTTATTAGATGTAGGGTATTTACATGATTACATCATAATCTTACATGGTGTCACCAAAACTAGAAACAGCAGTTTTGACAAAAACAAACATTTGAGAAGAACCTTAAAATTTCTGGCTGGATGAATTGATGAAATCCTTCTACATAGGAAAGTTTGGCCAGGGTATGAGAGACAGTCTCTACATATCCAACAAGAAAACTAAGTCAAAGAAAAAGAAATAGGGGGAAATAGTCCAAATGAAAGAACAAGATAAATCTCTGAAAACCAATCCAGATCAAATGGAAATATGGTATTTACTGGAAAGAAATTCAAAATAATGATCAAAAGATGTTCACTGAGGTTATGAAAACATGCAAAAACAAACTATTTTAACAAGAAAGTTTTTTTTAATATGTAACAAAAATCAGATATCTAAAGAGTACTATAACCAAACTGGAAAATCTAACATAGAGTTTCAACAAGACACTATATGAATAGAAGAAAGCATCAATGTACACGGAGACAACTCATTATAATATCTATTTTATCTGAGGAACAAAGAGGTGAAAGACAGTAAAGAATAACACTACCACCCAGAATATACATGTTTTTAGTGTGCCCAAAGACAGAAAGGAACACAAAATATATTCAAAAAATGTCACAAAACTTCTCCAGCCTGAAGAATGAAATAGAAATCCAGAACCAGGGTCTCAGAGAATACTAAATGAAATAAATTCCAAGATTCATATCATGGTCAAATTGTAAAAAGTTAAAGACAAAAAGTATCTTGCAAACAGCAAGGAAAAAAACTAATTACACACAAAGAAGCCCTCTAATAAGATTGTCAGTAAACTGTTTAGCAGAAACCTTGCAAGCCAGAAGAAGTGGGGTAATATATTCAAAATCCCAAAAGAAAAAGAAAAAACTGTCAAGCAAGACTACATCAAGAACATGTCTTTCAAAAATGAGGGGGTGACAAGAACAGCAGCATTTTAAGTGGAGAAAAATTGAAAGTATTCCCTCTAAAAACTGCAAGAAGACATGGATGTACTCTTCCATCAATTCTATTTAACATAGTCCTTGAAAACCTAGTAAGAATTACGTAAAAGAAATTAAAGGGATACAAATAGAAAAAGAAGAGCTCAAACTATCCCTATTTTCCAACAACATGATTCTATATTTATAAGACTCAAAAAACTCCACCAGAAAGCTTCTAGAACTCACAAATGAATTCAGCAAAGTAGCAGGATATAATATTAACACCCATAAATCAATTGTGTTCCTATATACCAAGGATGAATCAAATTAAAGAAATTAGGAAAACCATCCCATTCCCAATAGCCTCAAAAACATAAAATACTTGGGAATCAATCTAACAAAAGAGATGAAAGACCTCTACAATGAAAACTACAGAATACTAAGGAAAGAAACTGAAGACGTTAGAAGATGGAAAGACCTCCCATGATCTTGGATAGGTAGAATATTGTCAAAATAGCCATACTACCAAAAGCACTATTTAATGAAATTCGTATTAAGGTTCTTTTATGGTCTGGATATGAGGCATCTCCCAAAAGCTCATGTGAGACAAGGTGAGAGGGTTCAGAGGAGAAATGATTAGATTGTAAGTGCCCAAACCCAATCAGTGAATTAATCACCTGATGGGATCGAGTGGTAACTGGAGGTAGGTTGGGTGTAGCTTGAGCATGTGCATCATTGGGGGTGAGCGTTTCAGTTATATATTTTGTACCTGTCAGGTGGAGCCTTTATCTGTACTTCATCATCATCTGTGAGCTGCTTCCCTTTGCCATACTCTTCCATCACGTTCTGCCTCACCTCAAGCAAACTTTCTATGGACCGAGACCTCTGAAACTGTCAACACTGAAATAAACTTTTCCTCCTCTACGTATGTTCTGTTTCAGTCTTTTAGTCACAACAGTGAAAAACCTGACAAAAACAGGTTCCAATGATGTTCCTCATAGAAACTGAAAAGGTAGTCATGTAATTCATTTGAAAAAAAATAAGAGGCCCAGAATAGCCAAAGCAATCCTTAGCAACAAAAATAAAACAGAAGGCATCACAATACCAGACCATAAATTGTATTACAGAACTATAGTAACAAAAACAGCATGATACTGGCATTAATACAGACATGAAAACAAATGGTACAAAATAGAGGACACAGAGAGACATCCACATAAAAATGGTTCTCTCATACTAGACAAGGCACCATCAATATACATTGGAGAAAATATAGCCTCTTCAACAAATGTTGCTGGGAAAACTGGAAATCCATCTGTAATAGACTGAAACTGAACCCCTATATCTCACCCTGTACAAAATTCAACTCAAAGTGAATCAAGGACAGAGGCATTAGACCAGAGACCCTGTGCATACTACAAGGAAAAGTAGGCCCAGCTCTCCATATCAGCTCAGGAACAGACTTCATCAGTAAGATTCCTAAAGCACAAGTAGTAAAATCAGAATCAATAAATGGGATGGCATCAAGCTAAAAAGCTTCCTCACAGGAAAGAAAACAATCAAGAACGTGAACAGAGTGCCTACAGAATAGGAGAAAATGTTGTCACCTGTACCCCAGAGCATTAATCTCCAGGATATACAAAGAACTCAAAAAAAAAAAAAAAAAACCTACAAACTACTAAAAAACCAAATAACCCAATCAGTAAATGGACAAAGGAACTGAACAGATACTTTACATAAGATATGTAAATAGTCAACACATATGAAAAAATGTTCGACATCCCAGCACTTAGAGAAATATAAATTAAAACTACACTGAGACTCCATCTCACTCCAGTCAGAATAGCAATTATCAAGAATACTACTAACAATAAATGTTGGTGAGGATGTGGGGAAAAAGGTATACTCATTCATTGGTGGTGGAGCTGCAAATTGGTGCAAACACTCTGGAAAGCAGTAGGAAGATTCCTCAGAAAACTTGGAATGGAACAACCCTTTGATCCAGTCATCCCACTCCTAGGTTTATACCCAAAGGACTTAAAGATCAGCGTACTACAGTGATTGTAACAATTTATACAATTTAAAACAGTTCAATTCACAATAGCCAAGCTATGGAACCAACCTAGGTACCCTTCAACAGATGAATGCATAAAAACAATGTGGTATAGATACACCATGGAATATTACTCAGCTATAAAAAAAAAATGCAGTTATGGCATGTGCTAATCAATGGATGGAATTGGAGACTATCACACTAAATGAAATAAGCTAGTCTCAAAAACCAAAGGTTAAATATTTTGATATGTGGATGCTAAACCATAACAAGAGAGTGTAGGAAGGGGAAGTATAGAAGTTCATTGGATTAGACAAAGGGAAAATGAAGGGAAGAGGGGGGGAGTGGGAATAGGAAAAAATAGAATATATCGGACATAACTTTCCCATGCTCATATGAATACAGAACCAATATTAACTCCACATCATGCTCAACCACAAGAATGTGATCAAATTGTAATGGGTTGCACCCCATACATGTGTAATCTGTCAAAATACACCCTACTGTCATGTGTATCTAAAAACAACAAACTTAAAAAATGAAAAAAAAAGAAACAATTCAAAATGCATTAAAGACTTAAATTTTTTACCTTAAACCATAAAAATCAATAGAAGAACACAGTGGAAAAACATGACACTGTTCCAGGCAATGATTTCTTGAATATGATTCCAAATACAGCAGGAGTAAAAGCAAAAATAAAAATGAATGAAATCTACTGAAAGAGCCATTGAGGACAAATGGATTTTTAAAATGCAGTAAGACAAATACCAGGTGATCTGCCTTTCATGCAGTATCTAAAAATTTGAACTCTAAGAGTAAAGAATAGTATTTTTATCAGACTTAGCTGGTTCAGTAACAGAAGACAGGGAAAGGAGGGAAATTGGGCAAAGTACAAAATTTCAGTTAGGAGAAAGTAGGTATGAAGATCTATCACACAACAATAGAAATATCTGAGGTGATAGATAACGTTAGCTAGCCTGATTTGATCATACCACCATGTATTCACATATTGTACTTCATAAGTAGAATTACCTGTCAACCCAAAATAAAACGTAGATAGCTACATCAGTGGGAAAAAAAAAAATGTCACTACATATGATTTAAACTTGATTGTGAGAAAACAATCTAAATTGTTTCAATAGATATGCTCACTAGAAATATTGTCTCATTACATTTTAAGTAAACAATCTGAAGATAATACCCTCTTATCAAAAGGTATGATGTCTGGGGCTGCGGTTGTGGCTCAGCAGTAAAGCACTTGCCTAGCATGTGCAGGGCTCTGGGTTCAATCCTCAGCATCACATAAAAATAAACAAAATAAAGGTATTTGTCCATTACAAGTAAGAAAAAAAATATAAATGTGATGTCAAGAACATTCCTTTTATGAATAAAACTAATAAACTCATCTGCATTTATAAGCCATGGTATGAATAAAAACTAATAAAAATGCAGCACTCAAATTACAGTTGAGCTTCTTTCCCTACATAATGTTACACTGCTTTGTATACACAGGACATGATACGACATGACAACCTGTAACACAGTTGAAGACAAAGAGCACTGATGCATTCCACAGTCCCTCAGAATCAGGGACTGGCCTACTTCTAATGAAAGGAAAAACGTCTATGTGACTTCCTGATACTCTTAATTCCATTTAATATTTTGTGGTAGGTTACATCATCTGGTGCAATTCCCTATCTTTATGGGAAGCTTTAGACATTTCCATTTTTAAAAAACTTACAAAGAGGCTTGATTTTACCATAGGGGAAAAGGGAAAAAAAATCATGTTTAGCTATTCTGAGAAGTGAGAAATAAAAATTGTTTCCTTGCAGTTTTTTTATTCCCTGAAGACTTCAGTGGTTGAGAAAAGTGTTTAAGGAAAGAATTTAATGTCCTTAAAACACACAACATACACAATGGGAGGTTTCCTAAACCTCCTAACTAGAGTAATCATAAATTAGTTTTATTTCTTGTATTTCAAATAAATTCATTTCCCCTATAGTATGTATATCAAAAATATACTCAACATTAGGACTAAACCACTAAGTTATCCTGTAAGATGAAAACCACAGATAAAAAGGCAGACAATATGCAAATATAAATGCACTGCTAAATATATCCCCCCACTAGCCAGCTAAGGAAATATGCTTTATAGATTTTACATATCAGGTTACCAAGCCTTATCAAAAAGATATTTATCTTAATGTTTTAAAGGCATGTATCATCAAAAATGTTCCTCAAGCATGTCACTATGGTAAGATTCAGTTTCTTGTCATTTAACAGCTATTAACCCCATATAAGTAGTTTGACTTAGGTCAAAGATGGAACTGTCACTGAATAGTTACTAGGCCTTTCACAGAGTGAATATTTAAAGTAGTTTCCCTTTCCCTTGGCATTAGTCTAAAATTTCATTGTTTAGCAAAGAAAGAACATGCTTGGGTGAGGCTCAAGAGGTCATTTTAGTTCACAGCTTCAATGGACTGAAAACACTACTCCCCGATCAATGCCTACTCTATACAAACTCCCAAATTGCAGAGCAATAGAAGAAACAGAATTCCGCTGCAAGTAGCAATTTAGATAAATTGACACCCAAATCAGAATTGTGATCAATGCAAAGGAGAAGCATCTCTGAACCACATAACAGGGATTGTTTCCTTTTACTCAATGAGTAATGCATTCGAGATATTTAAGAATTATTTTACAGGAAGGAAGCAATATGTCAGCGACTAGAAATGTATGTTAAGTACATTTTAGTGCTATAAACTAAGGATCTATCATACTGGAGCTTTGGACAAAAAAGTCAGTATTTTGTCATAGAAATGAACCTCCTAGTTCATTCTATTCTCCAACTATGAAATCTCTTTAAATTTTTTCTTCAACACAATTTCAACTATCCTGGCAGTGATTTGTCTGGCAAATGTCTTTGCAACTCCTCATACTTGAACTGAATCACTATCATTACAATCTGTTTCAATTGAATATTTTATACACATTATGTTCATGTAACCAACCAAATGAACACTATGTTTCTTGAATCTCCACTCCATGCTTTCTGGATTATCACTGCCTTCCCCAGCCCTTTACAACTTTAAATTTGGAAGTCAGAACTAGAAAATCTCAAACATCTAGTCTAAATATCTCATTTACAGAAGTGAAACAGACCCAGAGCCATTCATGTCTATGACTATTATTGTTCAAGGTCTCTTAACTACAAATAAAAGTGGATCATTTTGAACTCCCAAAATCTTTATTGCTTCTTATGTTTAACATCATTGAAGGAATCTGCTTGAACGAGGTATGGGTGTTAAGATACTAGGGTGGCAGAGCAGTTTGACCTAATAATGAGGACACACACCAAAATAGTGGCTTGTTTGGGCAAGTACCTGCTGGAGGCTCCAGTCCACTCAGTATTACAATGTAAAGATCTGCTTTTTTTTTTATTGTTGGTTGTTCAAAACATTACATAGTTCTTGATATATCATCTTTCACACTTTGCTTCAAGTGGGTTATGAACTCCCATTTTTAGCCCATATACAGATTGCAGAATCACATCAATTACACATCCATTGATTTACATATTGCTATACTAGTGACTGTCGTGTTCTGCTACCTTTCCTATCCTCTACTATCCCCCCCTCCCCTCCCCTCCCCTCTTCTCTCTCTACCCCCTCTACTGACCTTCATTTCTCCCCCTTGTATTATTTTTCCCTTTCCCCTCATTTCCTCTTGTATGTTCGTTTGTATAACCCTGAGGGTCTCCTTCCATTTCCATGCAATTTCTCTTCTCTCTCCCTTTCCCTCCCACCTCTCATCCCTGTTTAATGTTAATCTTCTTCTCATGCTCTTCGTCCCTACTCTGTTCTTAGTTACTCTCCTTATATCAAAGAAGACATTTGGCATTTGTTTTTTTAGGGATTGGCTAGCTTCATTTAGCATAATCTGCTCTAGTGCCATCCATTTCCCTGCAAATTCTATGATTTTGTCATTTTTTAATGCAGAGTAATACTCCATTGTGTATAAATGCCACATTTTTTTTTATCCATTCGTCTATTGAAGGGCATCTGGGTTGGTTCCACAGTCTTGCAATTGTGAATTGAGCTGCTATGAACATCGATGTAGCAGTGTCCCTGTAGCATGCTCTTTTTAGGTCTTTAGGGCATAGACCAAGAAGGGGAATAGCTGGGTCAAATGGTGGCTCCATTCCCAGCTTTCCAAGAAATCTCCATACTGCTTTCCAAATTGGCTGCACCAATTTGCAGTCCCACCAGCAATGTACAAGTGTACCCTTTTCCCCACATCCTCGCCAGCAATTGTTGTTGTTTGACTTCATAATGGCTGCCAATCTTACTGGAGTGAGATGGTATCTTAGGGTGGTTTTGATTTGCATTTCTCTGACAGCTAGAGATGGTGAGCATTTTTTCATGTACTTGTTGATTGATTGTATGTCCTCCTCTGAGAAGTGTCTGTTCAGGTCCTTGGCCCATTTGTTGATTGGGTTGTTTGTTTTCTTATTGTCTAATTTTTGGAGTTCTTTGTATACTCTGGATATTAGGGCTCTATCTGAAGTGTGAGGAGTAAAGATTTTTCTAAAAGACTTAAAATTATGAGTAAAATCATTATCCTTATTAATCCTTATTAATCATTTTAAATCTATATTCCTTCATTACAAAATATATCCATGATCTGATACTTTTTTCATTGTGCTGCAATTTTCTGAAATAGAATAACCAAAACATAGAGTCGAAGCTCTTACATCTGCCTAGGAAATAGGTTTGTTTTGGACATACACTGTTAAGGTACTGCCTAAGTGCAAATAAAGACACCAGTCAGGTTACAAAGGAGTAAATGAGATCTTCAGTACTAAAAGAAATCAAAATGTAACCTGATTTCCAACAAGATTTCCCCAGTATTCTAATTAACCAGAATGTTTTTTGTTTTGAATTTTATTTCTTCTACATAGTGGTACATCCTTGCTAGCACACAAATGTTTGTGATATGATTACACAGCCATCAAACAATTGCTCGGTAATCTGTGGCTCTGTCACTCTTTAGAGTACTGTCAGAGGATCACCTGGGTCCTAGTGTCTATTGACTCTCACCTCATACAAAGCCAGGAGTTGGACTACACTTGTATTTATTTCTTCAGTGTCCATCTGTGTAACTTTTCATACCTCCTTATAACCCCTGCCACCTTTTAATGTTGACCAGAAGTCAACACCCGATTTGAGAGGCAGAATCCTGCAGTAAATCAGAAGAAAAGACACTGGATCTCCAAGTTCTTTACTATTTATTCAGAAAGGCAGCCTTTCGTGCCAAATTCTATAACAAAGAGATAAGGGTTTTAAAAAATAAATCCCTTCACTGTGCCAGGAGGCCCTTTTGCCTACTCCTTATGACAGAATAAATGTTCCTATTGTATGCCTCTTCTCATGCATTCCATTCCCCACCTTTCTTATGAGAAAGGTACAAGCAAAAGATTTCCAGTAATCTTCCAATTATCAACTTTTCCTAGGATCCTTTTTTTTCAAGTATAATGCCATGAACTCATGACAAGCCACAGAAAGTCATTAATTTTTGGTGTCCCACCTACAGGCTAAGTCTTGTCCTCCATTTGCCTCATCCTATGTCCTCATTTGCCTTTTGTTTTCTGTGCTTTGTACATTTGAAATTGGACTGTAGCCACATTGGATTCTTCTGGAAATCTATCTAACCTAAAGACAGATGTTCATATCTTATTAAGACATGATCCCTAGAAAACAAGTGCAAACGAGGATAAAAGTCTAAGACTTTGATAGTATTGTTCTTTAAGGATTCTACAATAAAGTCTAGCTTTCCATTCAATAATACATAAGGAAAATAAATTTGCAGCTTTACCAACATGCCAGATCTCATACTCTTAAAAAATTCTCATTTTTGAAAATGCTCACAATGACATGCATTAAACAATCACTAAACTTGCTATTTTACAACATGATACCAAGGTCCTAGATAAAGCCAGAAAAAAAAAAAAAAAAAAAAAAAAAAAAAACAGAAAATAGGTTATCTTCAACATGAACATTTGCATAGAAAATACTCAAATACAAACTTAAGAGCGTATGTTCAATAAGTTTGCCTGTTATAACCTCAGCATACCAAAGGGAAACAAAACAGCAAACATCAATTCGTGCAATAAAAAAATATTGTATAAAGCTATTATTTAAGAAATTACTAATACACAATAAAGTAAAATCCTTCTAAAAACATAAAACATCTGAATAAATGAGATAATATTCATAAATGAGAATTTAAAATTTAATGGCACCAATTTAATCCCCAAGATTATAATTGAAATAAAAACCTTTCAGAGGGAATTTAACCCAAGATATCGGACTTATTTAAAAAAAACAATCAGTACATGGATTATCAGTCACATTGGATAGCTGCCTCAGATTCCCTTGGTCTCACCTGCCGTCCAGTTGTAAAAAAGTAAGTACATATAGACCTACATAGCTCTATATCTAAGAGCATAGTCTTGTCTAGTTTCTCCCTCTAGCTACCAGTACAGCACCAAGGTACCCATCATGTGATCTGACATTCCTTCTACTGGAGGGGCTGGGTAGCGCAAGCAGAAGCTCACTTTGTGGGAGAAATGTTAACCAAAAGGAGCTGGCAGGGGAATTCTGTTTCTCAGAATGCTCCACTAGAGTGAAGAATTTGAACACTTTTGGATAAACCTGTCTGGATGTGTCCCATGTGATGAAGTGACCAGCTGTGTTCGTTTGTGAAGCAATGACCAGACCAGTAATATATCATCTTGTATCAGCATTTAAACTTTGCCTAAGGCTGTATTTGCCAAGGAACTTAAGCTAAAAACACAATTTTGGAAGCAATTAATAAAATAATGAACTTGTTTCACAAGAAACAAATCAGTGAATAATGAACCTCAAACAAACTTACATATGTATTACAAATTAGCAGTGTAACAGAGGTACAAATTAAAGAATGGATGATTCAGTAAATGATGGTGGAAAACCTAGTTTACTTTATAAAGATTTAAAAAAAAAAAAGGAGCCCTACATTGCAGAATATACTAAAGTGATCTCCAAATCAATTAAAGATCTAAGTGTGAAATGAAAAGCAGATACCAATAAAATACAACCAAAACATGCAGATAAAGGGGGTATTTTTAAGACCTAAAATTCATAGTTCTTGGCAATATCAAAATTATGGTTTATGCTAATGATTAAGAATCTGCATAAGGGTTATTAAACCTAAAGACTATCAACCAAGGTCACAGAATGGTTTTTTTTTTCCCCAAAACTAAAGCCAAGACAATAACATGGCTATATAAGTACAGCTAGTAGAATAACTTGTAGAAGAAGAAAATGTATAAAGTAGAAAATGATACAAGAAAACCATGGGAAATATAACAAGTAGAGAAAAACATGGCTTTGTAAAGTGTTCAAATCTTTAGACATACCACTTAGGTTCTAAATTTGTTTTATGTTGTGAAATATCATGAATATATACATCATGTTTTCATTAACAAGTCAGATGCACCAACTGGTACTATGGTTTGCAACTGACATTTATGTGGAACAACAAAAGTTTGCAGATGTTTCAACCTAACTTGTTAAAGTTAGCACTTTCTCAGTACCAAAAGTTTGATCCTCCCCCTGACAGTGATCCAATAATGAGGACAAGGTTTTGAGGAAAAGGAAAAAAAATTTTTTACTGATTTTGTAATAAATGAGAAAATGCAGTGGACTCTCATCTCAGAGGCTGTGATTCTAACTGTCAGTGGGAGCAGAGGGCTTTTAAAAGAGAAATACAAGGGATGTTTTCCAAGTATCATTATCAGCAAATCTAATTAATCTTATATCCTTGAAAGAGCAGTTTTTCCAGTTTCTAAGTCTGGAGCTTTATTCTCGTGGACAGTGAGCTAAAGGGCAGATAACTCAGCTGAGGACAGAAGAATGTTAATCTTGCTTGCCCCAAGGTTATGGAGGGGAAGGGGAAGGAGGAGGAAAAATAACAGATCAGTTTAAAAAAAAAATCGGTAGTCAAGCAGCAAGGTTTGTATTTAAAGCATGAAGTAACCCCCCATTATATTCTTACTCAGAATGCTTCATCTTTAAATACCTATATTTTTCCTCATTTATTCCTCATATTTCCTTTCATTCACCTTTCCCCTTGAAGTTCTTTTATTCCTTGACACTTTACTCAATTTCTATTTGTTAAACAACTCTCTTCTTCCTCCTATCTCCTTACCTACCCTCCAAGTGACAAGTCTCTACCAGACTTTAGTCAGAGCGTCTTTCCCATAGTGACCTTCAAATCCAAACCCAACTCAACACTCAGCAAAGTCTATTTTCATCCTCACTTCAGGAGCTAGGATTGAAAATACAAATTAATAGATGTGTGAAAGGAAGCCTAATAGAGTAAAGGAAGGAGAATGAGAGGGGAGGGAAGGTGGGGGGAATCATGAACTGAAATAGATTTCCATTCATGTACGAGTTTGTTGGGATGAACCCAGCTAGTTATAAAGTTCTAATTAAAAAAAAAAAGGAAGAAAAGAGCCAGGATTTGAAGGGAGGAAAAAAAATAGGAAACTATACTCTAAAAATATAGATAAACTTCTGAGAATTATGTTTGGTGGATACTTTTCATAAAATTCCATCTTTAAAAGTAGTTAACTGAGCATCTGAAGCTCAGGTATGTTGACACTTAATGCAAGAAACAGGTTTTATTTATTGTAATTCAGTGGAACATTGGCAAACTATGTACTAAGAACAGGAATTCCTGACATATTCCTTGAGTTTTATAGTTATGTTTCAAAACCCAGAGACATGACAAGAATTTTTTAAAATTTGGGGAAAAAGGTGATCTGACTAAAGGTATTTTTATCCTTTGAAATTTAATAGGCAGTGATTTTTAAAATACAGATTCTCAATTTCCATTAAGCGTAACATGTAAATATGTTCCTACAGTAAAGTCTAGGATATCAAAGCAAAGTACATAATGAACACCTTAATTCACTGGTGAATCCTGTCATACTTTTCATAATGTGCATTTTCATAAAATGTAATTAACAAATTACCTAAGAATTCTGTGTACCTAAAACTTTGAGTGCTAGAAATGAGGCCAGGCTTCTAAACAATGAAGTCCAGGATACCATCTGTGACCACTACATTAATTTTCTCAAGGAACAGATTAATGTGATTTGAAAAGCTTCTTTGTTTGAAAGTCTATTGTTTTTCCTAAAATTGAACAGGACAGAATTTTTTATTTGAATATTTAATAAGAATCTTCAACCAGTCTTTTCTTCAAGTTCCTGGGGACTGCATAATTTTCACTATTCAATTTGTTTGTTACTCTTTAATAGTCATTGTTATTTTCTTTAAGATACTGCTAAAGGAAAAGATTCCTAATTTAAAAATTCCCAAGAAACAAGTTTTTCCTCCCCAGATGATCTTAAACCAATGAACAAATATTTAGTTATACAGAAGAGCCCAAGACCCATCAAAAACAGCAATTAAGTGTTTATGTATCTTAAGTGTCACCCTTGTAGATTTTAATGACTTTGAATTATTAATCCAGACAGGCAACAACATTTCAGCATCCATGAATGCAATCCATCTCTGCTTTGTGGGTACACACACACACACAGATTTAGACATGCAATCACAAAGAACACATTCATATACTGCTAATATATAGTTAGTATATTAATGTATAATGATACTATTATAATCATTTTAATACTCAACAATTCTATATAAACATTAAGTGACCCTTTAATACTTTTACATATGAATATGTCACAATTTAATTGATCCAGAAATAGAATAAGATTTTTTTGCATTTATGAAAGTGCTGCAAATCAATAATTTACTTGCAAACTCTCTGCCTATACATGTACAAACTTAAATGAATTTTTTAAAAGTTTTAGAACTAGTAAGTGTGTACATTTTTGATGTATGCAAAGCTGATCATATAACTGACATTAGTGTTAAAAAGTAAACATCTACCTATGCATAACTATGCATGCATGAAACTAATTATATCAACACTTATTCAGAACCTAATATGCCTGGCACAGTGGCACACACCTGCAGTCCAAGCAGCTTGGGAGTTGGAGGCAGGAGGATCACGAGTTAAAAGCCTGCCTCAGCGATGGTGAGTCGCTAAGCAACTCAGTGAGACCCTGTCTCTAAATAAAGTAGAAAAAAGGACTGGGGATGTGGCTCTGTGATTAAGTGCCCTGGGTTCAACCCCCGGTACCAAACAAAACTAAAAACCATATGACTGCCTCCCACCTCCATCAACCTATCACATGCCTGGGTACATAGCTGAAGGAAATAAAATCAGTTTACAAAGAACACCTACATATCCATTATGCATAATAGCCAAAATATGGAATTGGCCTGGGGTGCAGCAGATAAATGGATCAAGTCTGTATATATGGTGTTCTCTTTGTCAGCTTTGCATTGCTATCATCAAAATAACTGACAGAACAGTTAAGAGGAGAAAGTTTATTTTGGGATCATGGTTTCAGAGGTCTCAGTCCACGTCCAGCTAACTCTATTGCTCTGGACCTGAGGTGAGGCAGGTCATCACAGAAGGCTATAGTAGAGAAAAGCTTCTCTGCTCATGGCAGCCAGGAAGTGGAGAAAGGGAGAGATGGAGAGAAGAAGAAAGGGAGGGAGGGAGAAGAGAGGAAGACAGAAAGGAGACAAGATACAGTGCCCAAAAGTATGCCCCTAGTGATCTACTCTCTGATCACATCCCACCTGCTACAGTTACCACCCAATAATCTGGTCCAATTATTAAGCCATCAAATGGATTAATACACTGAAGAGGTTACAGCTCTCATAATTCAATCTTTTCACCTCTGAACATTACTGTATTGCCTAACCCATGAACTCTAAAGGACAACTCAAGATCTAATCCATAACATACATAATGGAGTATTATTCATCCATAAAGAAGAAATTATGTCATTTTTTAGAAAAAAAAAATGGATTGAACTGGAGGACCCCTTAAGCAAAATAAGCCACATACAGAAAGGCAAGCATCAATGTTCTATCATATGTGGACATTTTAAAAGTTAAACAAAAGACAACCTGAAAGGAGACAAGGGACTATTAAGGAATATAATGTGAAGGGGCCAGAGGCAGTTATGGAAGAGATTAGAATGAAAAACAGATCCCACTGATGTATGTAATATGCATATATGGCCATATCACAGGGAAACCCATTTATTTATACAATGTGTTAATAAAAAGATTAAAAGGAAATGCCATTCGTATTTTACCAGACTAACAATGTAGGAAAGGCATCCAATGTTTTACAGTCGAAATATCAAATGATTTTTTACTTACAATTTGAAAGGAATTAAAATAAAAAAACATCAGGAAAACATGTAATGGGTTGGCTTAAACTAGTACGTGCAGGGCAGGATAAGGTTCCTTGAGCAATCATCAAGTTAGTATCTAATGGACAAATAACAAGATAGGAAAGAAAGAAGTTCCAGATAAAAGAAGGAAGCTCATATTTAAGGAACTAAATTCTCATATTTAAGGAGCTAAAATAAGGCGAGTATGGCCAGAACACACAGGGAGTGAGACAAATCAGAAGAAAACATGGGCTAACAAGCCAGCAGATGAGCATACAGAATGGCATCTTGACTTCTATGACTTTCCACCAATAGTGGATGAGGAATTGTCATCCATGTGTCCAACCGTACACATCTGCTTTTATTTTGCTACAGCACAAAATGACCATTATTCAGCTTATAAGTGTTTCTTCTAAAGATGATTCAACTTCCTATGACCTTCATTACAACTGCTCAATTTCTGATCAACTTTTGCAAACTGGTAAACACTATTATGTATTTTCTGCACGAGTTCCACAAAGGACAGTTTTACCTTGATAAAAAGCAAACATGAGTCTATATCTCAAGGCCACATAAATGATTAAATTATTCAGTAGCTTTGTACAATTTTTAAAAGTTTATTACAGTTTGCCACAAATGCCCCCAAAACAGATCTGACATTTTTGTCCTTGGGACAGTTTTGCATATTTTATAGGCTAAATATAAGAATATAAGAATAAAAGGCAGTATTTACCATTTTCTGAAACCTCAACACCTCAGCTGCCCCACTCTCAGCTGAGGACCTGTACCCTACATCAAAGAAAACAAAAAAGAAAAAATGTAAATCCTCCCACCACCTCCATTAGTCCCTCTGCATCTGTATCCACATACTCTGCCTTTCCTTCTCTTCCTATAGAGGAGCCATTACTACTACTGGCAAAGATCAACTTCGACACCACTACTCTATGGGTCCTGACTCCCTTCACTCCAGCACTGTCGTTTTCTGCCTGCTGAATCACCTCCAACAGTGCATCCATAAACTGTTGTATCATCCATCTTAGGAAACAGAACTCTCAATCTATAACAGCTTCCAGCTATACCCTTCAATTTTCTGCTCTTATACACAAATGTTCCTCTCAAAATTGACCCTACTATTTATTCTGTATTGAAATCAACCCTAACCAGGGTTTCGTATTTACCACAAGTTTCACACACTGGTGATCTCAATCTGCCGACTTATGGGCAGTTCTCTCACTACTTCTTTTAAATCCATATGTACCATTGTTTCAATCTTAAAACACTTTCTGCACTAGACTTCTAAGACATTACCTCCTTGTCCCTACATCCATTGTTCTACCTTATTGGTCACCTCCTATGATAGAGTAATGTCTCCCTCAACAAACAGAGAATTCTTGAAATGTGTGAATACATTAACACATGGCAAAGGGACTTGGACAATATGATTAAAATTAAGCATCAGATGAAGAGATTATCCTGAACTATCCAGGTGAGCCCTGTGCTTGGGGTAATCACAAGAAGCCTTCAAATAGGTAGAGAGGAGAACCAGAGTGAGCACTAGCAGAAGTGACAATGAAAACAAGAGGCTGCAATAGTACGTGAGAAGAGTCAGATACAAGCAATACAAACAGCCTCGGGAACTGGAAAGACAAAGAAATGGGCTCTGAGAGCCTCATGAAGTAAAACCACACTGCCAAATCTTGATTTTACAGCATATTACAATGACACAGCCACATCACTGTTTATAGCAACAAAATTCACAACAGATAAACTATGGAACCAACCAAGATGCCCATCAACAGATTACAGGTACATGCCTGTAATCCCAGCGAGTTGGGCTAAGGCAAGAAGATCGTGAGTTCAAAGCCAACCTCAGCAACTTAGCAAGATCCTGTCTCCAAATTTAAAAAAAGAGAAAAGGGCTGGAGATATGAGTCAGTTGTTAAACACCCCTGGGTTCAATCCCCAGTACCAAAAACAAACAAAAGATGAAGAAATTGTGGTAGATATACACAGTGGAATATTACTCAGCCATAAAGAAGAATAAGGTTGTGACATTCACTGGTAAGTGGATAGATCCATAGACTACATTATTAAGTAAAATAAAACAATCCCAAGAAACCAAAGGTCGAATGTTTTCTCTGATAGGTGGATGCTAACCCACAATGCAGGAGGAGTTGAGAGGAAGAACAGAACTTCAATGGATTAGACAATAGGGAATGGAGGGGGGATAGAAATAGGAAAGAGGGTGAATGAATCTAACTTTCCTATACATACGTGTACGCCACAGTGAATCTCACCATTGTGTACATCCATAAGACAGGAATCCTAATTAGAATAAGACATTTATACAAGCATAGAATATATCAAAATAGTTTCTACTGTCATGTATAACTAAAAAGAAATAAAAAATAATAAATGAGCAAAAGGAATATCAGTAGAGGAAGGAAAATAGAGGGAAAGTAAGGAAAGGGACATTGAAATCAAATTCCTTGAGTGTATGGTTTTATCAAAATGAACCCAACTATTATGTATAACTATAAGGCTCTATGAAACTAAATTTTTAAAATACTGATTTTAGACTTCTGATCTCCAGAAATATAAGAAAATAAATTTCTCTTCTTTTAGTTTGTTAAGTTTCTGGTAACTTATTAACAGCAGCAATACTTCCAGCTCAAAACTTTGGTTTTGAGCTCTCCTGCTCTCTACACAGACTCATTCGAAGATCTTAATCAACCCTTTGAGCATTAAATGTCTGATGATGACAAGTCTAAAATATTTATCCCTAGCTAATGCTCTTTATGTTTATATACTCAACTATCTCCTTAACACTTGCAGTTGTACATCTATAAGGAATCTCATGTGTATCAAAACTCAATTCCAAATATGCTCCCACAAAATCTTCAATAAAGAGCAACTGTATTCTAGGTTTTTAAAGCAAATCTTTGGGCCTATGACTCTTCCCTATCTTTGAAGCCCCATGTACAATCTACTAATTTTCCTAGTTTTACCTTCAAATATATTCAGAATGCAAGGGCTTCACAGTACATTCTCCACTATCCAAGTTGTCCCAATTGTCACATCACCTTGATTATGGATCACAATAATTTTTCACTTTTCCCTTGTTCTGTAGATTATTGTCCCACGATTAACAAAGCGATACCAAACAAGACTCTATATGTTAATTCCCAAAGACTGCTGTCTCATTCAGGATACAATCTGGAGGCCTCTATCACCACATTTAGGGGCACTATGGGATATGGAACCTGGTCCTTTCCAACCACAGCTGCCCCCGTTTCCCCCTTCTCTAGCCTCTCAAACCTTCTTATGTTGTCTTGTGTCTTGAAATGTATGACAAAAGCTGGTGAAAAAGGCTACTTTAATGTGAAGCTCATAAAATCACACCCAAATTTTCTTCTGAAATATACCAATTATATACCATATTTATTCTATTACAAATGATTATATGAAAGATTATTCCATTAATCTCAGAAATATAGCAGTATAGTTCAATGATATTTAGTATATAAAATAGGACATATGAACTCAAAACTCAAATTTATAATAACGTATGTATAAGTAATGATCAAATCATGAAGAAAAATTCCAATATTCCAAATTATTTTAAGTCAGACCACCAGTGGAACATTTTTATCATTAAGATGAATTCATATATATGATCTTGTTTTAAAACAGTAACTGATGCAAAAGCCAAGACTGATTCAAAATTTAGCATATGTGAATAAACTCTACCCAAATTTTATCTATTATATATGCTTGTAATATAAAAGTCAATATTCATATTACCATTATCTTGTAATCTTAAAAGTCCATACATTTCAAACTATTTACTGATCATCTAATATCAGCCAAGCACTGAATTAGCTACACTAACTTTTCTAATTGAGAAATCTGACAAGCTCAATACATAATATTTAATATCTGTCTACTGAAATTTGAAAATGAATGACAATAAAACTATGTAAGGGGCTGGGGTTGTGGCTCAGTGGCAATAGTGCTTGCCTTGCACATGTGAGGCCCTAGGTTCAAGCCTCAGCACCACATAAAAATAAACAAAATAAAGATATTGTGTCTAACTAAAAAAATATTTTAAAAAAGACAAAAGTACAGCAGTGTTTTCAAACAAAAGAAAACAAAGCTATTCCAGTAACATGAACAAAATTTTTTGACATTTAAGTTGTCACATTTAACTCAGATTTTAATTAAGGAAATGTTTTATCATCTGTGCAGAAAATTTACCATGACAGGCCTGAGACTACTGTTCTTAAGAAAACCCATTAAGAAGGTAGGTCCTGGGCCAATGTCTAGAAGTTAACTGATAGTTTTGATATGTTCTACCTAGACTGGCTTGCAAAAAAAGCATTGTTCATGCTGAACATCTGCTTTTCTTCAGAGAATGTGGAATTTTTGTACATGCTAGCCAGGGGATGGCTAGGTGATCAACCTCAATAAACATCTTGGGCACTAAGTCTCTAATGGGCTTTGCTGGGGAGAAACCTTGTGCAAGTGTTGCAGGATTTTCATTGCTCAGAGTTAGGGGTGTATTGCTACCCCCCCCCAGGGGAGGGAGAGAACAAAGGGAAGCCTCCAAATGCATTCCTCCAAATGGCCTGTGACCCTTGTGAGCCAGCTGCATATTGGTACTACTTCACTATAATATATCTTGCCTAGAATACAACTAAATGCTAAGTTCTATGAATTCTTCTATAAATTTTCCAAGAGTAGACATAGTTTGGGATAACCATGGCATAGTCAGAGCTTTCTTAAAAAGCCAGGATTCTTACCTGCTGATATGCTTCATAAATCACATCAAACAGAAAAGCCTGTGGCATTTCACTTGCTCTGTGTCTGGCACGTTCTAGCGAGTGGTCTAAGCAACCATCAGCAGAGGGACTGATGACAGTAGATACAAGAGGTCTAACTGCTCCTGCTGCCTAAAGAACAAACAAGAGTCAATCACACACTTATTTCGCCTATGGAGCATTTTAAAGTAAACTCCAGATTCTGAATCTCACTTTCACAAAAACAGATTATTCAAACCTCAACAAGCTATCTCAAGAAAACGTCTAAACAAAGCTTTCTCCAGTTTGCAAGTCAATTATCTCAGGTCAGTAATGAGTTCTACCATGATAATGTTCTACAATGATAATAATTTCTACCTCTTGGTAAATGGAATTATTATTTTCATTGTAGGTTCAAGTCCTTTTTATTACAGCTCATTGAGATCAATGCCCTAAAAGGATGCTAAGATAAAATTGGGTATTCCCCGAAGATGGGCAGGAAAAAAACAATTATGAAACTGAGTTATAAACTGATGTTTACTTGTTAGTGTGCCTCCAGAACATTTAATTTACACATTAGATCATTTAAGGAAACAAACTCCCTAAGATCCCCACAATGAGACAAAACAACCCACACAATGAATTTATGTCTTATTCCTTTGAAAACAGCTCCTTTCAGACATAAAATCTCCATGCAAAGTTCCTCAGGCAACATGTCCAATGATTTTCATTACTATGATGAAAGTTCTGTCTCAATAGTTGGATCTGAACTTTATTAAAAAAAAATAAAGACACCTTTATGTCTGACAGTTTTATTTTTATTAGGGCCTTGTTTGTAACGAAGTCTTGAATGGCATTACCAGAGAGTTACCGTAATGAAGTTGCCTTAAAATAAATTTCTGTGGTAGGCTGTTAAGCTGATCTTATATCGACTTCAAAATGTTCTTTCTTCTGCAATGGTTACATGAGCTTCATAGCACATGAAGCCAATGCACAAATAGAACAAGTGTTCTCTTGAAGAGACTAACATCTGAGTAAGATAAAGCCCACATGCCAGTTTACAAAAGCCAAGGGACTGGCTGAAAAATCAAAGCTTGTATATGAGCCAAGTAGACAGTTTACAAATTGCATCACCATTTCCAGTGCCTCAGTGGAAATTTGGAGCCTAGGCATAAATGCAAAAACGAGACAGCTGGGAATGACATAGGAAATAGTGAAGAGTATTCCAACTAGGTGAAGAGTAGATAAAGAGCAAACCCAACTGGACAAGCCTAACACCTGCTAGGGGTTAGAAAACAAGACAGAAAGGAAACACAAATACCCATAAATGGACATTGCTTTTTAAGGCAAAATTTAAATTTCCACTGCAACTACTTGTAGGTACTATTGGAATTGTATTGCAGACTATGAAGTTAAAAATAGAGCAAACGGAGAACATGAGATATTCAAAATGACAGTGTGAGGGGCTCTGCAGACTTTCTGCCAGCAAACTAGTGAAAGATAATTTTGTTTATAAAAACCATTTAAAGACTAAGAATTTTCCCTAAGATATTCAGCAGTTGAAGTAACACTCAAAATCAGAAGATTTTTTATTTTTTTAAAGTGTTCATAGCATGTCTTTATCTGTGCCCCATTTCTTTCCCAGGCTTTCCCCCAGCTCAGTGTGACACAGCCCTACTGGGTATAGGCAGAATTTTTTTTAAATGGGGCTGCATCTCCTCCAAGAGGAGGGCCACAATGCCAGCATTCCCCATTCGCCTCAATACTATTACATAGACTAAAGTCTGGGCAAGTGTAGGTAAGAGATTCTCTAGCTCACACATAGGGCAGCAATTGTATGCCAGGAAGAGAGCAAGACGACGGCTAGAATCTTCCGTTGTGGGGGTGTCTTTATAAGAGACACCCCATCCACAGTTTCAGAGCATTAATGAATGTAGTGATTTTTTTCAAAGTGGAGAAAAACGGTCTAAGAATAGATATCTATGATGCTTTTCAAAGGAACTAAGTTTATTTGAAACCGAGTTCAGGGAGATTCAAGCCTAAATGCAAAATGCACTCTTAAAAGAAATTTAATTATCATGGTAAGCAATTAAGAGGAGAGTGGTTTTTTGCTTTCATGTAGATAACCAAACTATAGGCCAATTAGAAATTGGGTACTCAGGGATCAGAACAAATCCCAAACCAGCACCCAAAACCAACTTGAGAGGATGAGGCAGGAGGATTATAAGTTGAAGGCCAACTTCAGAAAGATATATTATAGTGGCACCCCCTTTTTCCACAGAAAAGTCTGAACTGGGCTTCTCCAGAAATCTTCACCATGGCCAGTTTTAGGACTATCAGCAAAATGGTCTCTACAAAAGAGCTCAATATAGATAAACTTCCTATTTTCGCTTTGCCCTGTCTTACTTGGCCACTGGCCTGGAAGAAATCAGCACTCCAGGTGCTGGGCACGCCCTTTCTAGTTTTTCACAAACATGTATCCAGTAGTTTGTAGAAATGTGTAAAAAAGGCCTCTGGCCTTGAGCTTGGCTTCACAAAGATGTCTACATTTCTAAGATAACAGAAGTTACCAATTGGGCTCCATGGTAACAGCTGACAGGGGGAGGAAAGAAAGGGGAGAAGCAGCTCTCCCCTTCTCAGGTTTGACCTTGAAGGGCTAACCTGCCCACAACAGTGAAAGAAAAAATCTGCTTTTATGTGAACTTCTACGCCCCTCCCCTTACATGCTGGGTATAAAATTCTGAAACTACCTGAACTTGGAGTTCAGTGGATTGTCTGATTGCAGCCGAAGCTGTGCCCTCTGAACCTGGCTACAGCCAAATAAAACTATTTCCTGCTATCTTTGATGCCTTGCCTCATCTGTTTCTACAACAATATCATTATATCATAGCAAAGGGAACTGTTTAAATGCATGGGAGTAGAGCAATTATGTCCCAAGCAATATCACAAATAAATTTGAGCTATTAGGAGACAATGAAACGAGTTTAACAGGTAGGTATGATAACAGGAAAAAAATAGTATAATAGATCAGGGAATGAAACATTCAAAGAGCCCTGCTAAAACCACATTATTCCACGTCCCTGTCATCAAAATAAAACTGATCAGCTGGGCACAGTGGTGCATGCCTATAATTGCAGCAAGTCAGGACAGTGAGGCAGGAGGATTACAATTTGAAGGCCAGCTTCAGCAAGATATATCATTGTTTCATAGCAAAATATTAAAAGCCAAAGGCAATTAAAAACCATGAAAGCAGCAAGAAAATGATTCATCATTAACAAAAGATCAGCAATAAGATCAAAAACTGACTTATCAGAAAATTGGACAATTAGGTAACATATTCATTGCTAAAGGAAAAAATCCATAAGAGATTCTTGTAATCAGCAAAGCCAACATTTAAATAATAAAAACAGAAATTCACAGAATGCTTTGCTAAGGGATTAAACACACCACACACACACAGACAGACAGACAGACACACACACACACACACACCAACAGCAAATCTAATCTAAAAATATAGTAAAAACACTTATTGCTTCCTTTTCATGAACTGATTATAAAAGTAAATGAATAGTTAATTGATTAGCCTATCATATGTTGAAATGTAATATTTACCAAAACAATGCACAAAAGAATTTAATAGGGAATAGACTGAGCATGCTACAGGGACACTGCTACATCGATGTTCATAGCAGCACAATTCACAATAGCAAGACTGTGGAACCAACCTAGATGCCCTTCAATAGACGAATGGATAAAAAAAATGTGGCATTTATACACAATGGAGTATTACTCTGCATTAAAAAATGACAAAATCATAGAATTTGCAGGGAAATGGATGGCATTAGAGCAGATTATGCTAAGTGAAGCTAGCCAATCCCTAAAAAACAAATGCCAAATGTCTTTTTTGATATAAGGAGAGTAACTAAGAACAGAGTAGGGACGAAGAGCATGAGAAGAAGATTAACATTAAACAGGGATGAGAGGTGGGAGGGAAAGGGAGAGAGAAGGGAAATTGCATGGAAATGGAAGGAGACCCTCAGGGTTATACAAAATTTCATACAAGAGGAAGTGAGGGGAAAATAATACAAGGGGGAGAAATGAATGACAGTAGAGGGGGTAGAGAGAGAAGAGGGGAGGGGAGGGGAGGGGAGGGGAGGGGAGGGGAGGGGAGGGGGGATAGTAGAGGATAGGAAAGGCAGCAGAATACAACAGACACTAGTATGGCAATATGTAAATCAATGGATGTGTAACTGATGTGATTCTGCAATCTGTATATGGGGTAAAAATGGGAGTTCATAACCCACTTGAATCAAAGTGTGAAATATGATATATCAAGAACTGTGTAATGTTTTGAACAACAATAAAAAATTTAAAAAAAATTAAAAAAAACCTGGGCGAATATGAAAAAAAAAGAGTAGAATGAATTGAATATAACTTTCCGATGTTTACATATGAATATATACATGCAGTATAATTTCCCATTCTTGTGCTTGTACATGATGTGTAGTTACCCTGGTCTTGTATTCATATATAAACACAGGAAATATATGAAAACTCTTCTCTTAAAGAAGGAAAAAAATGCTCACCAGTTTCTGTTAAATTTAGAGAAAACTGAATAAGGCTTATTATTGATGAAGGATTTAATTTTATGTTGGAGATACTAAAAAAACAAAATCAGACAAAAGAAAATTTTTATGGACATAGAAGTTAGAAATAAAAAAATAAAAATTTACAAAAAAAAGAATTTAATAGGAAAAAGGTGTACAGAAGTAAGGAAATGACAGTGGATAGGAAAATGAATTCATACTAATAAACTGAATATTGCAAACATGATACTTTATACACACAATTTTCTCCTATGAGCTTCTATAAAGAACAATATAAACTAATAATTGAGATGATGAATTTGAGTTTCTGACACATACAGATATAACATGCTTACTAATAACTTGGGGGGAAAGAATACAGCAATATAAGAATAATGCTTCTATAGCTCACTCGAATTAAGATAGCATTATTGTGGGATCCAGAGAAACCTCAGAATGTAACAAAAAATTAAGTAATTAGAGGATTTAAAATGTTCCAATAGAAAATATTCCTCTATACAAATCAAAAACACTTAGATCCATCTCATCCCAGTCAATATGGCATTTTTTTTTAAATATTTATTTTTTAGTTGTAGTTGGACACAATACCTTTATTTATTTTTATGCGGTGCTGAGGAACAAACCCAGGGCCTTGCATGTGCTAGGCAAGCACCCTACCACTGAGCCACAAACCCAGCCCCCTAATATGGCAATTTTCAAGAATACAAACAACAAAAAACATTGATAAGGATGTGGGGGGAAAGGTACACTCATACATTGCTGGTGGGACTGAAAATTGGTGCAACATTTATGGAAAGCAGTGTCGAGATTCCTAGAAAACTTGGAATGGAACCACCATCTGACCCGGCTATCCTACTCCTTGGTTTATACCCAAAGGACTTAAAATCAGCATGCTACGGTGACACAGCCACATCAATGTTTACAGCAGCTCAATTCAAAATAGCTGAACTATCAAACCAACCTAGATGCCCTTCAACAGATGACTGGATAAAGAAAATGTGGTATAGATACACAATGGAATGTTACTCAGCTATAAAGAAGAATGAAATTATGGCATTTGCAGGTAAATGGATAGATATGGAGAATATCATGGTAAGTGAAATAAACCAATCCTCTGATATGGGGATGTTAATTCATAATAAGTTAGTGGGGCTAGGAAAGAACTGAGGTACTCTGAATTAGGCAGAAGGTAGTGAAGGGAGGGTAGGAGTAGGAAGGATAGAATTGGATAGTAGAATTGAATTGGACGTCATTACCCTGTGTAATCAGTATGCTTCTACTTCATGTACAATGAGAAGTTATACTCCATTTATGTATGTGTCAAAATGCATTCTACTCTCATGAATAACAAATTAGAATAAAATAATCTACATTAAATAAAATAGTCCTCTAATACCAAAGCAAGCAGTAGAGATCAAAAACATAATACAAGAAAAATCAAATGCAAACTGGCAGGCATAAATCCAACTATATAATACATTAAGTATGTATGGATTTAACAATTCAATCAAAAGGCAAAATTTGCCAAACAGGATTTTTTTTTTTAAATGCAACTATATGCCATCTTCAGGATATACAATTGGAAAAGATACAAATAGATTAAACATAAAAGACTGTAAAATATTCATATATAGTATATACTTAAATTTTTTATTATATTAGTAAGTAGGGCTATCTTATAAAGAAAAGGGTAAATCCATCAAGAACATTTAAGAATTGAACAGTCACCTAACAGACTCCTCAAAGCACATGAAAAAACTAAACTGAGCAGAGAAATCAACAGTTGGCAACATCAATAACCCATTTTCAATAAATGATAGAACGAAGCAGACCAACACGGAAATAAAAGACTTGAAATACACCATAAACCAAACAAACCTAACAGACATCCATCCAACACACCACCCAACAATACCAAAACACAGGTTCTTAAGTGCACATGGAATATTATCTAGCACAGACTGGTGGGCCATAAAACAAGACTCAATAAGTGTCAAAGAATTATAATTATACTAAGCAGTTTCTCTGCTTAGGATAGAATGAAACTAAAAATCAATTTGAGAATTTTACCAATATGTGGAAGTAGAAAAATCACTACTAAAAAAATATGAATCAAATAAGTCACTAGAGAACATAAAAACACTTTGAGATGAAAATATAGACAATATGAAAACATTTAATGAATGCACCTAAAGCAGACCATAAATGCAAATTTTTAAAAGTACCTGTATAAAAGAAAACAAGTCAAAATTGTAACTTTCTACTTAAAGACACTGGAAAGAAAATTACACCTAAGGCAGACATAAGATGAGAGCAGAAATAAATTATTGACTTCTTTAAGAAATAAACTAAAATATGATTCTTGGAAAACAAAGAACCAGTAAACCTTTAGTAACCAAAAAAAGAAATTAGTGAAATCAGGAGTGAAAATATTTTCATATAAGATTGATAGAAATGTCACTATAAACAACTGAATTTCAACAAATTAGAGAATAGATGAAATGACTAAATTCAAGATTGTAAAGTCAGATTAGATCTACGGCACTAAGAATTTAAAAACATCCCAGAGTGAAAAGTCACTGCACGGCTTCACTGGTTATTGCCAAAAAAAAAAAAAAAAAAATGTTTAAAAAAAAAAAAAAGAACAGCATTAACTCCTTATAAAGTTTAAAAAAAAAAAAAACTTAGAACTTTTCCAACACGTTTTGTAAAACTAGTATTGCCTAATGCAAAAAAAAAAAAAAAAAAGCCATCACAAGGAAATAAAACTACAGACCAATATACTTATGAATGTACAAATATCCTCAAAATAGGTCTCACCACACCGTATCCTTAGAGAATTGGTTCCAGAACAGCCTGAGCATACCAAAATCCCTGAATGCTCAAGTCTGCTACATAAATTTCAACATATTTGCATAACTACACTCATCCTGTCATGTACTTTAAATCTTGTTATGGTTTGGATGTGAGGTGTCCCCCAAAAGCTCACAGGTGAGACCATGCAAGAAGGTTTTGAGAAATGACTGGGTTACAGCATTAACCCAATCAATGAATTAATCTGATGGCATTACTGAGTGGTAACTGGAGGCAGGGGCAGTGTGGCTGGAGGAAGCGGTTTATTGTGGGATGTGGCTATGGGTATATATTTTGTATCTGCAGAGCGGAATCTACTTTCTGACATGGGCTGCTTCTCTTCCACACTCTTCCTCAATTGTGTTCTGCCTCACCTTGAGCACCAAAGAATGGAGCTGGCCTTCTATGGTCTAAGACCTCTGAAACTGAGTCCTTAAATAAACTTTTCCTCCTCTATAGTTGTTTTGGTCTGGTCTTTTCATCACAGCAGCAAAAAAGCTGACTAAAACAAATCTCTAGCTACTTCATAGTACCTAGTACAACATAAATGTTATGTTAATAGTTGCTATGCTATGTTGTTGAGAGAACAACAAAAAGTAGTTTTCATGTGTTCAGTATGAGTGCAGTTTTTTCCAAATATTTTCCACCTGCAGTTGGTAGAATCTATAATGTGCAACCTAAGAATATGGAGGCGGACTGTAGTTACAAAACAAATTCAGCAACAAATAAAAGGTATTACACACCATGACCAAATGGATTTATTCCAGCAATGCTAGGTCAACACACACACAGAGTAATGAATAAAGGACAAAGCACGTGAACATTTTAATATATGCAGAAAATTGCACAAAATACAAACTCATGAAAAAAAGTACACAAATTAGAAACAGAAGAGAACTTAATCTGATAAACAGCATCTATGAAAAACTCACTTAATGGTGAAAGACAGAATGTTCTCCTTTTATGATCAGGAAAAGGACAAGAAAATCTACTGTTACACTTTTATTGAACAGTAATGGAAATTTTAGCCAGGAAAATTAACTGAAAAATTGTAATGGAAGCTATCCAAAAGAAATAAAACTTTCTCTATTTGCAGATGCCAGCATTTTACAATAGATACCCCTTATGAACTCTTTAAACAACTGTTAGAATAAATTCAGAAAGACATAGAATAAGCTAAATGTATAAAAATCAATCTTATTTCTGTATAGTACACAAAAAAATTCAAAAAATCCATTTACCAAAATCAAAACCATCAAAAATCCATCAAAAAAAATCCATCAAAACCAAAATAGGAGTAAGTTTAACTGAAAAGTTCAAAAGTTATACTCTGAAAAATACAAAAAAAAAAAACCCTGCTCCTAAGGGCCAGCATCTACATTTATATACCATTACCCATTTACTCTCAAGTGCTCCTATATATCAATAGTCTCTTTATATCCTTTCTCAATTTCTACAACTCTATTGAATTACCAGTAGCATACAAACATGCTAGAACATTTGCCAACATTAAATCTGTCCTATTTTGATCATATATCTTTCTCTAGCTCACAAATTTCTTTACCCATGTGTGAACCAAAACTAAATTATCTACACTATCTTATATCTCCAGTTTCTTTCCTCCCAAAATTCCTAGGATCTACTTTAATCAGGATATTACCTCCTGAACAAAAATATATTTACCAAGGTCAACAATAACCCACATTGCCAAATACAATTGTAATTCTTACATTTTCAGAGTGTTAGTTTGGCTTTTCAAAACATTTGCAAGCATTCTTTCTTTTCATACTACTACTATATCCTAAAATTTTTAAATGGTAAAGTCATATATAGCTGAGATCCCAGACTTCTCTATCTATACTCACCTAGAGATAAACACAAGTCCCATGAATTTCAAACACCATCTATATGAAAACTTCTGAGCGAATTTCTGGCCCAGTCTCTCTTCAGCTATGAATCTGTATATCCAAAATACCTAATGAATGTTGCCAGTCGATTCAAAATAAACATCTCAACTATAACATTAAAATCAAAGTTTTGGGGCTGGAGGTATAGCCAAGTTGGTGGAGTGCTTGCCTCACTCACATGCACAAAGCCCTGGATTCAATCCCCAGCACCACACAAAAATAATAAAATGACATATAGAAGTTCTATTAAGTGGCAAAAATGAGCCTTTAAGTGCATATAACATCTTAGCCAGTTTATTATTGTCTACGAAATGAAAAACCTTAACCATGTGTTTTATTACAGGCCTCTCTAGATTTAAAATTCTATTTTTAAGGAATGCCCACACCCCATCCCCAAAATCTAAGAGTTCCACGTCTCCCTAACAGCAGTCATATTCCTACAGAATAATAGGTATCTGATGGCTATTTCCCAAACAAAAATAGCAACACCAATTTGAAAAGATGGCAGAATATTGTCAAATATTCATCCAAAATATCCACAATACAGTCACATATGCAGAAAGCATCGATTTCAGCAGTGCGTATGAGTAGATAGTCATTTTAGATTCTTACTGTGGTCCCACTTTCATTCTATGATCTAGTTCATGTAATACTTATATTCATTATTTAAAAGTTGGATAACTACATTCTGGTATCATTTTACATACTTTTCATATGCACCCATCATCGAGCTTCCTTTAAAAGAGGAGCTGGGAACCCCAAAAACACATTTCTCTCTCGAGCTAGCCTGCATTCTCCCTTGAATGTGTTATCTGCTTTCCTAAATAAATCTGTCTACTCCTCTGAGTGGCATGTGCTGAAATTGTTTTCTCCTCACATAAGTCAAGCACTTCACTGGTTCCAAGGAGTTTCCAGGGAGAAGGGGAAACATGATTCAGATATCTCTTTTCTCATGACAATTCCTTTATTTATACTGTTTGTTTTTAAAAAAGGATTTGTTTAACACCTTCTTCATAGTACCTAGCCTAAAGTTCTAATGATTCAGACAAAAAGGAGACAATTGTTAAGGATCTTGAAGTCTAGTACACATAGCTGATAAACACAACCATGATTACAAGATACGGTAATGAAAAATACTGGAGGTAGCAGACCCAGAGTTCCAGAGACAGGGTGGGAGCCTCTAACTGCCTAAATGATTTTCAAATGCTTGACACACATGGATAAATGATTAAGCAAACTACTTCTTAGAAAACATTTAAAGATCTCTAAAATTTTAGGATACACAAATATGTATATCATTTAAAAAAAAACTGGACCACAGAAGTAGTTAAAGAAGTGTTAAGAAAATGGGGGTGGGGTTTCTTGAGCTAGCAGTTATGGAGAGTTATTAGACAGCTATAGTGATCAAGACAGCGTAGGAAAAAGACCAATGGTAAGAGTCCCAACAGACCTAGGCATACATAGAAACTCAATACATGACTGAGGTGCAGGGTAAGGAAGAGATTGTTCCATAAATAGTGCTGGAACAGTGAGTTACATTTTCAAATAAAAATGAAATTGGTCTCCAAAAAGTAAGTTTTAAATTTTACATTCCTAACACTTTTAAAGGAAAAATGACTAATAATTCATGACCTCAGTACAAGAAAAAAAAAAAAAAATCAAACCAGATACAAAAGTCATAAAGTAAAAATTACTAATGTCTTCCTTTTACAAAACAAAATGTTTTTCATCACAAAATACTATTTACAGAACATTGCATAAAACTGGCCAAGTATTAGTATCCAAGTGTCAGTTGTCATAGTTCCTATAGCACTGTATTTAAAAAGTAGAAGACAAAAGACATGCACATTTCAGTAAGAATATCTGAAGTCCACAGATATGAATAAATATCCCACCTATTAACAAAATGCTAATTTAGGATCAAGGGAAAGCATTTCCCAATAACTTTAATGGGAAAAAAATAAGCCTAACAATATTAAGTAATCGTGAGGATGCAGGGCAGCTCAAATTCCTATTGCAAATCATTGATGAAATTATAAGTTGATACAAGTTTGGAAACGGATTTTCTGTTAAACCTGATAGAATCAAATCATCACTCTAAAGAAATCTTCCCACACATGCACCTGAAGACAAGTTTAACAATTTTCATACTAGAAGCATCTGCATTAGCAAAAACCTAGAAAAGGTCATCTCTAAAATAAACATATACATGAATGTGATATATATGTGAATGAAATATAGCTGCAGATATTTACATGAAATAGTTTATCTTGCACAAAACAAAGTTCAAGTATATATAACCAAAATATTCCTTAGGGACACATGCTTCAAAACTAGAAAGAAAATAAAGCTCAGGTAATATTATCCATTTGGGGGACTAAGTAAGACAGGGGAAGAAACAGTTGCAAATTAGAGCTAATGTTCTATTATACCAGGTGGCAGACTCAGAGGTGTCCAAATTTCTCCACATATTTTCAGCATTTAAGAAGGAATTTTTAAAATGTGTATTTAGAGGCTATCATGATTTTTTTTAAAGAGAGAGAAAGTTTTTAATTTTTTTTTTTTTTTTTTAGTTTTCGGCGGACACAACATCTTTGTTTGTATGTGGTGCTGAGGATCTAACCCAAGCCGCACGCATGCCAGGAGAGCGCGCTACCGCTTGAGCCACATCCCCAGCCCCTATCATGATTATTAAAAACTAGATTCTCAGGACCAAAATCCATCTACAAAACAGGATCGATCGATTAATTTCAAGAATTAGTACAGTCTTGTCTACGAAGCCTCAAGATCAGTAGGAAAAATACTACAGTGTGAAGAGTAATGAATGACAGCAGCTTCAAGGGTCTTAGTAAACAAAAGGCCCATGGAGAAGTCATAAGTTAACTCATTTGCTGACCCTTCTGTCTCTCACCTAGCCATCTGGTAAAAACAGATACAAAGATGATAATGCTAACAGGTCTGTACTCCTAGAGTTGTTCCTTTTAACACCCTTGGGTTTAAAAACAAACATGCAATAAAACTAAGTTTTCTGAGAAAAAAAAATATCAAATTATGACAAATTTAGACAAATACAGTTACCAACAAAATATAATATCTGGGAAATTTGTTTATATGAACCATCATTCAAGTTAGCAAATGAAAATGTCCCCTTAGGTATTAGCTTAAGAAGCTCTGAATGGAAGTTTAAACAACTCAGTACCACGGTGATTACTTATCTCTCTCACTAATCTATCAAAGTATTTACACATGTCAATCATGAAAGACATCAGATACAAATCATAAAATGCAGAATAATGAACCCCACCTCTAATTTTTTGTTTTAAACACAAAATTGAACAATCCCTATGATCCATCAATGCAGCAGGTACTAACATATATTCCTCAGGCATCTAAATTCCAGCTAATTATGACAATGTACAACAGAAATCTTCCAACTATATAATTATAATTTCAGCTAGCCAAATTGTGTTCAGTCAGAGGCTAATGTTTATAAAATATATTTAAAGCTAACCTATTGGTGATTAAGAGTGTTTGGATTTTTTTTTTTTTTTTTTTTGGTGGGGGCGGATATCAGGGATTGAACTCAGAGGCACTCAACCACTGAGACACATCCCCAACCCTATCTTGTATTTTATTTAGAGACAGGGTCTCACTGAGTTTCTGAGTGCCTCGATGTTGCTGAGGCTGGCTTTGAACTCAAGATCCTCCCATCTCAGCCTCCCGAGCCACTAGGATTACTTGTGTGCACCACCATGCCCAGCAGTTTGGAAGTACTTTATAAAAATATGAAATATTCTGTTTGAGTAAATTGTACATACAAATTATCCAATATGGAAATAAAGGTGTTTTAGCTAAAACTATGTTAAAATTACCATGTAACTATGCAAAATATAAGTATATATGATATGTGCAACAAAGAGCAATAGAAAGGCCAAGCGCAGTGGCACATGTCTGTAATCCCAGCAGTTCGGGAGGCGGAGACAGGAAGATCGCAAGTTTCAAGCCAGCCTCAGCAATGGTGAGGCACTAAGCAACTCAATGAGACCCTGTCTCTAAATAAAATACAAAACAGGGCTAGGGATGCAGCTCAGTGGTTAAGTAGCCCTGAGTTCAATCCCCAGTGCAGCAAAAAAAAAAAAAAAACCCACACAGAGTCTCCATTCGTATGCTAAACTTAAATTATATTTAATTATTAGGAATTAATCTTAAATCTAATGTGATCAGGAATATTATACTGTATATTAACCTTATTTATTTCATTTTAATACCTAGCTATTAATCTGTCTTGACCTTCCACCAACTTCATTTGAAGTTAAATTCATAGAACAAATACAAAAGTAACTGAAATCCAAACAAAACCTTTTCAAGTAGTAGCTTCTCCAGCATAAAAAAAAAATACACGTTTCACCTTGTTCCATGGAAGTCCCTAGAATACTTCAATGTATACCCTAGGAATTTTTCCACAAGTTAATATGCCCAAACTTTTCACCTAAATAAAGTTAACATAACTGTTTTGTCACAGAACTGCTTCTTCAACCCTAGGATTTAAATTGGTATAAAGTTTTTTATTTTCTTTTTCTGATAATGACATGGAATCCAATTGCCCAGGAAAGATCATTACCTCACCCACAAAGAACTATAAATTTGATTTTCACTGCACTGATCATAATAAAATGCAGGTGATGAGCCATAGTTAATTCCACTTAAAAATCAAATTTCCAAACGGTCAAAAATCTGTCAAATGATTTTCCGTCTCTAATATATATACCCAAAATACATAAAGTTATCAAACTAGTTGTAGAAAAGCATATTATTCTGGATGCACACAGAAAAACAATGATAGGATTTCCAAGTGCTGTTAATCATGTTAAAGAATCAAATTACACAGATACACTCAAATCATAACAATATTTCTAGTTTCATTTTCCAAGAGAAATAAAGATCACAGATTTTAATTAAAAATTATTTAAAAGTATTTAATGAGATTTATTTCAACCCAAAGAAATGATTTGTATATAAACCTTTGGTTTTAAGTGTGCTGTAACATTCTACCACTACTGAAGGTTTTCTTTTTCTTAACCTGTCCAAGGAACACAATATTCAGAGTCACTTTTAAACTCATAGTATATTCTATTTGCTTATTACATTAATAAGCATTATTCACCTTGTTGAAGAATAACAATAATTCTCTAGAGAAAATATGGCAGAAAATACCCCCCAATAAAAGAACCCACAGATATTTAAGAGGGTAAAACTGCAGAGAAATCCTACAAGAAATTCATTATTAAAATGGCAAATGAGTTAAATTAGATCTAAGGCAACTTTTATCACACCAGAATCCACAATAATCAAGCTATGGAACAAACCTAGGTTTGTTTGGATGAACAAAATGTGGTATATACACACAATCAAGTTTTACTGAGTCATAAAGAATGAAATTAAGGCATTTGCTGATAAATTGATAGAAATGGAAAATATCATGCTAATAAGCCAGACCCACAAAGTCAAGGGTTTAATTTTTTTTCCATATTTGGAAGCTATACCAAAATAAGAAGGAAAAGAAAAATAGAAAAGGGAGAAAGGAATCCCATGAAAATGAAAGAGATATCAGTGGAATAAAGGAAGAGAATGAGAAGGGAAAATGGACAGGAAAAGAAAAGAATGTTGGAATGAACCTGATCAAACTTTCCTATGTACATATATGAATATACTATATAATGAACTTTAAAAAAATCTAAGTAATGAATTGAGAAAACAGAGGAAAGGTGATTATTAAAGAGATAAGACTTTTGAAAGAACTAATTAGAACTCCTGGATGAAAGGCCAAGGTTCGTCGTCGGAGATTAAAATGCACACACACAGGTAGCAGTGATAAAGATGAAGCACTTTACTGCAAACTGGTGCTAGCTTATATAGAAAGTGAGAGTCAGTTATCTTAAACCAGGAAGCTTCTGGGGCCAATCATAGTAAAGGTCATCACCTACAGTGCACACACAACCGCCCTGCATAAGATTCATGGGGGGCACGAACTGTCCACGAGTACAGAAGATGGGAGGGCCAATTAGAAGGTTTTCAAAACAACTTGTTATCCGCCCACTGGCAACTTGCCCGCCCCCATGTTGCATTAGGGGCTCCTTATTTGAAAGGCCCAGGGAGTTCTAGCCGCCCACTGGCAATTTGCCCACCGCCATGTTTGAAAGGCCCGGGGAGTTCTCAGGGAGACTCCCAAAACTGGAAATAAGACAAAAAAATCCATTATAAAATTCAGTTGCAAGTATCAACAGATTATATAGAAACAATTTCAGGCCTTGAACACAGTATATGAAAACTTGAACACTGAGTTAAAAAAAAAAAAGAGATCAGTATATACAAGAATTGACAAAATTGAGAGACCAAATGCAAGAGTCACTGGAATTACAAAGGCTAATTATATTAATGACCTTTTTTACTAACAGAAATTATCCAAACCTTAGGAATAAGCTGGAAATTCACCTACAGGATTCTTACAGAACCTGAAATAAAAAGATCAAAAATAACCTCTCAAAGACACATTATAATCAAGATGTCTAACAGCATACAGATCAAATATTAAAAGCCACAAAAGAAACAACAGGTCACATCTTGGGCTAGGGTTGTAGCTCAGTAGTAGAACACTTGCCTAGCACATGTGAGACACTGGGTTCAATCCTCAGCACCACATTAAAAAATATATATATATTCTGTTTACAACAAAAAATAAATACTAAAAAAATCAGGTCACATCTAGAGGCTAGTTAATAAGGATTACTTCTAACTTCAACTTACACTTTAAAATCCAGGATGGCTTGGAATGACCCAAGTTCTAAATTAAAAAAAAAAAGCCAATTAAGATTGATTCTAAAGGATAACTTGGCTGAGAAAACAAAGAATAAAAACTTAAGTTAAACTAAAAGAATGTGAGCACGAAGCCAGTTCTACAGAAAGCATGTAATGAAAAGCTACACATAAAAGAATTCACAAACCCAGAGCTCTCAAATGAGGTTCACTGAAAAGGCAGACAAAGGAAAACCAAATTAAATATATAAAACAAAATGTCAAGAATCAACATCTCTCAATCACAACTTTGAATGTAAATGGTCTAAGTCCCTAAAAGACATAAGACTGGCAGACTGAATTTAAAAACAAGACCCAACTATATGCTGTTTCCAAGAGACTCATCTTACAAAGACATTCATGGGCTAAAAACAAAAGGAATATTCCATGCAAATGGAGTTCTAAAACACAAGTGGCTATTCTCATATCTAATGAGGCATATTTCAAGAAAATTAATCAGGAGATTAATTTCAGGTAAAGGGAACAATTCATAAAGAATATAACAGTAGAAAATATATGTATCCCAAATGACAGTGCACCCAATGACATAAAAAACCTCTTGGCATAAAGTTTCCCAATAAAATACAGGGAGATTTCAATACACCCTTCTTACCAATAGATTACCCAAATATTTAAAAAAAAAAAATCAGTAAAAACACTTAAAATTTAACAAAAAATTAAAATTAAAAAACACTATAAATCCTCAAATATTCCATGAAATAGAAATGGAGGGAATACCCCCCAATTTATTCCATGAAGTATCACCCTGATAACAAGACAAGGACATCCAACAGACACCTATAAGATACTGCATCCAACAGCAGCTCAATTCACTTTCAACTCAGCAGCTCTTCCAAAATAAATCATTTTACAACACAACGAAAGTCTTAAACATGGGAAAATTCATCCCATGGGATCAAGATGGAATAAAATTAGAAATAAAAAAAAAACCCAGAAACCACATGAACACATGCAAACTATATACACTTTGAGCAATGGATCAAGAAATGAGGAGAGACACAGAAGAACTTTCTAGAATCAAGTGAGAATAGTGATAAAGTGTACTAAAACCTCTGAGACACTATGAGATTGGTTCTAAGAGGAAAGGTTATAGCATTAACTGCCTACATTAAAAATACAGAAAGATCCCAAATAAACAACCTAATGTTACTTATCAAGGCCTACAAAAGCAAGAACAAATTAATTCCAACAATCAGTAAAAGACAGGAAATAATTAAGAACAGAGCCAAAATTAAGAGAGTATCTCAAAAAGCTATATAAAGGATCTAAATAATAGAGTTGGTATTTTGAAAAGATAAATATTGATACATCCTTAGCCAAATGAACAAAAGGAGAGAAGGCCAAAAATCAACAAAATTAGAGATGAATTTTGTATACACACACACACACACATCACTGCAGACATTTCTGAAATCCTGAAAGAGCATCATTAGGGACTATTGTAAATCATTCCAGTAAATCAAAGATTGACAAATTTCTAGACACATATAACATACCCAAATTGAACCAAGAGGATATAGAAAATCCAAACGGATCATTAGCAAATAACATTGAAGCATTCAAAAATAAACAAGAAAAAAAAAAAACCAGAAGGATTCTCATCTAAATTCTACCAGAGAGTTCCTCAACATGGCGGCGGGCGGGGAAGCAGCGCTTTCAGTACCTCCTCAATAACGGGGTCAGAGAGACGCATTGATACGCTTAGATTCTACCTGCTGAGAAATTTCTAGCAAAATTCCACTGAAGAGAGACCGGCCAGGAATCAACAGGATTTTTGGAGGTGACAGTTTGCCCCAGACGAGTGAATCTCCACCACGCGGAGCGGAGGTCCAGACCCGCCAGCCACCAGCCGTCGGCCGCCCGCCAGCGCGGCGGCCACCCACAAAGCGGCCCCGGCCTGGGCGACCCGGCTACCAGAGGCCGCCCGCCCACGCGGCGGGCCCACCCGCGAAGCGGCCCCGGCCTGCGTAACTCAGCGACCAGCCTCCGAGGCACAGCTCAACAGGAGCGGCGCAGGGACTCTAGGAAGAGGTCTTTAGCCAAGCCTTCATGAAACAGCGAACCGAGAACTGAAACCAACCGAGATTGGGTCAGACCAGAGACAGACCAGTCCCACCCCTCCCTTCGGACACTCCAGCAAGGAGCCTGGGGCCCGCCATAGCAGAGAGGTGACGTCACCAGAGTTCGGCCAACGGAATTCCTTCCCAGCAGAATCCACTTTAGCAGGTGTGTGACTCCCACCCCCTCAAGATACAAGCAGCTGGGAAACCTCAGGAATCTCTCCGGGGGCGTGTCTGTAGGGGCCAAGGGACTCCCGATCCCCAAATCCCCCTACTGCCAGCGGCGTGGGCGTGACTGTAGGGGCAGAGGGAAGCAGAGAAGACTCCCCACCCCCAACTCCCCCGATGGCCAACGGAGTGGGCGTGACTGTAGGGGTGGAGGGAAGCAGAGGGCACTCCCGACCCCCAACTCCTCCTACCGCCAGCGGAGTGGACGTGAAGGTAGGGGCTGAGGGAAGCAGAGGGGATTCCCGATCCCCAACTCCCCTTACCACCAGCAGCGACACACAAGGTCTTAGCCGCCAGTTTACGGGGGCGTGCCCACCAAAGGGGTCCGGAAAAATTATATTGTTGGTTCCTAGATCACCGCTCCACAGCATTGGGGCTTAGACGAATGACAGAGAGAGTGCTCAGTCGTTCGGGAAATAGGGCAGGCGGTCGGGCTGCAAGTGTAACCAGATCCTTGGGGAACCGCCTCCGGTGAAAAGGACCTGGCTGGCTGGCAGGAGGAAGGGGGGGAGGGGCCAGAGAAGTGAAACAGCGCTGGACTAACAGGATTGAGAGACTCCCAGGAGCCGCCTTACAGGGATTGCTGTCGGCACATAGAGGGCAGAAGTTCAGCTCGGAGGGCACAGCTCGCCTATTGGAAGAGAAAATGGATCTCTAAGACTTCATTTTTTTTTCTCTTTTTTCTCCTGCCTTTTCCTTCTTTCTTCCTTTCCCGTTTCAAGTTTTATTGTTCTTTCCATTCTCCTCTAATCTCTCTCTCTCTCCTTCTTTCTTTTTAAGAGCACCTTCCTTCCATCTACCCCCCAACTTTCATCCCAAGCATTATGTCTTCCATTACGTGTAATTGTCTAAATACAAATAGGTGAATGTTTCGAGGCTGTCTATAGGGCTCCTAAATACCTAGCTACTACCGAACACCCTGATCCAATCGCCTGTTAATATCCCCCATTAGTAGAGCAATCTTCTAAAGTAGCCAAGACATACTAACCCTCATACCATCATAGCACCTAACCTAAACATAAAGTCCTAAGAACAAACAACAAATCACTATATGCATACAGAATCCGGAAGCCTTTTATGAATTGAAGGAATCAGCTTTAAAGTACAATAAAGCCCAACATTTCTAGGCATAGTCTCCCACCACAAAGGAGAGACCACAGAGATATACAAAACCAAAACAAATTTATAGGAGAAAACACACAGCAGTCAAACAGAGCTGTAAAGTAACGTGAACAACATGAAAAAACAAGGGAAAAAAGGATTACAAACAACGCAGGTCAACTTAAATCTACAGGAGGACCTAGAGGCATCAGAAAAATGGACAGAGAAAGAACTCAAGGCATAACTGACTCAGATGGAATGGAATCGTAGAGAAATCATGAGGCAGCAAGTCGAAACAATGAAAGAATACTTTGAAAACGAATTGCATAAGCAAATTCAAATTGCAAAGAAGGAACTCTACCAGGAGATAGAGATCCTAAAAAAAAAAAAAAAATCAAACAGTAATCCTAGAAATGCAGGAAACCATAAACCAAATTAAAAACTCAAACGAGAATATTACAAATAGACTAGATCAAATAGAAGTCAGAATATCAGATAATGAAGACAAAGTTTATCAACTCGAAAAGAATATAGTCAACGCAGAAAAGATGTTAAAAAATCACGAGCAATCCATGCAAGAGATATGGGATGTCATAAAAAAACCAAACTTTAGAGTCACTGGGATAGAAGAAGGTATAGAGGTTCAAAACAAAGGAATGAACAATCTGTTGAATGAAATAATCTTAGAAAACTTCCCAGATATGAAAGATGGAATGGATTGCCAAATCCTGGAAGCCTACAGGACCCCAAACATACAAAACCGTAATAGACCAACTCCAAGACACATAATTATGAAGATATCCAACATACAGAACAAGGAGAGAATAGTAAAAGCTACGAGAGAAAGGAGGCAGATTACATTCAGGGGTAAACCAATTAGGTTAACGGCTGATTTTTCATCACAGACTTTGAAAGCGAGAAGATCCTGGAACAACATATTTCAAACGCTGAAAAATAATGGATTCCAACCAAGAATACTGTATCCAGCAAAATTAAGCTTCAGATTTGACAATGAAATTAAAATATTTCACGATAAACAAAAGTTAAAAGAATTCGCAGCCAGAAAACCAGCACTGCAAAGCATTTTGAGGAAAATACTACAAGAAGAGGAATTGAAAAATAGCACCCAAAACAGTGGGAGGTATCTCAGTAAAGGGGGAGAAAAATAACCAAAGAGGAAAAACTAGCCAAACTAAAATAAATAAATAAATACACATGACTGGAAGTACAAACCATATTTCAATAGTAACCTTAAATGTTAATGGCTTAAATTCACCAATCAAGAGACATAGGCTAATAACCTGGATTAAAAAAACAGACCCAACAATATGCTGCCTTCAGGAGACTCATATGATAGGAAAAGACATACGCAGGCTAAAGGTGAAAGGTTGGGAAAAATCATACCACTCACATGGCCCTCGGAAGCAAGCAGGAGTGGCCATACTCATATCGAATAAAATCAACTTCAAACCTAAGTTAATCAAAAGGGATAAAGAAGGACACTATACACTGTTAAAAGGAACCATCCACCAACAAGACATAACAATTATCAATTTGTATGCACCAAACAATGGTGCTGCAACATTCATAAAACAAACTCTCCTCAAGTTCAAGAGTCAAGTAGACCACAACACAATAATTATGGGTGACTTAAACACACCGCTCTCGCCATTAGACAGATCCTCTAGACAAAAGCTGAATAAAGAAACTATAGAACTCAATAACGCAATCAATAACCTAGACTTAACCGACATATATAGAATATATCAACCATCATCAAGTGGATACACGTTCCTCTCAGCAGCACATGGATCTTACTCAAAGATAGACCATATATTATGCCATAGGGCAACTCTTAGTAAATATAAAGGTGTGGAGATAATACCATGCACCTTATCTGATCATAATGGAATGAAACTGGAAATCAATGATAAAAGAAGGAAAAATCCTGCATCACCTGGAAAATGAACAATATGTTACTGAATGATCAGTGGGTTACAGAGGACATAAAGGAGGAAATCAAAAAATTCTTAGAGATAAACAACAATACAGACACAACATACCAGAATCTATGGGACACAATGAAAGCAGTTTTAAGAGGGAAATTCATTTCCTGGAGTTCATTTCTCAAAAAAAGAAAAAAACAACAAATAAATGAACTCACACTTCATCTCAAAACCCTAGAAAAGGAAGAGCAAAACAACAGCAAATGTAGTAGAAGACAAGAAATAATTAAAATCAGAGCAGAAATCAACAAAACTGAAACAAAAAAAAACCATTGAAAAAATTGACAAAACTAAAAGTTGGTTCTTTGAAAAAATAAATAAGATCGACAGGCCCTTAGCCATGCTAACAAAGAGAAGAGAGAGAACTCAAATTACTAACATATGGGATGAAAAAGGCAATATCACAACAGACACTACAGAAATATAGAAGATAATTAGAAAGTATTTTGAAACCCTATATTCCAATAAAATAGAAGATAGTGAAGATATCAATAAATTTCTTAAGTCATATGATCTGCCCAGATTGAGTCAGGAAGACACACACAATTTAAACAGACCAATAACAAAGGAAGAAATAGAAGAAGCCATCAAAAGACTACCAACCAAGAAAAGCCCTGGACCCGATGGGTATACAGTGGAGTTTTACAAAACCTTCAAAGAAGAATTAATACCAATACTTTTCAAGCTATTTCAGGAAATAGAAAAAGAGGGAGAACTTCCAAATTCATTCTACGAGGCCAACATCACCCTGATTCCTAAACCAGACAAAGACACTTCAAAGAAAGAAAACTACAGACCAATATCTCTAATGAACCTAGATGCAAAAATCCTCAATAAAATTCTGGCGAATCAGACACAAAAACAAATCAAAAAAATTGTGCACCATGATCAAGTAGGATTCATCCCTGGGATGCAAGGCTGGTTCAATATACGGAAATCAATAAATGTTATTCACCACATCAATAGACTTAAAGATAAGAACCATATGATCATCTCGATAGATGCAGAAAAAGCATTTGACAAAGTACAGCATCCCTTTATGTTCAAAACACTAGAAAAACTAGGAGTAACGGGAATTTACCTCAACATTGTAAAAGCCATATACACCAAGCCTCAGGCTAGCATCATTCTAAATGGAGAAAAACTGAAGGCATTCCCGCTAAAATCTGGAACAAGACAGGGATGCCCTCTCTCACCACTTCTATTCAATTTAGTTCTTGAAATACTAGCCAGAGCAATTAGACAGACAAAAGAAATTAAAGGCATAAAAATAGGAAAAGAAGAACTTAAATTATCACTATTTGTGGATGATATGATAATATATCTAACAGACCCAAAAGGGTCTACAAAGAAACTGCTAGAGATAATAAATGAATTCAGCAAAGTGGCAGGATATAAAATCAACACGCATAAATCAAAGGCATTCCTGTATATCAGCAACAAAATTCTGAAGTGGAAATGAGGAAAAACACTCCATTCACAATATCCTCAAAAAAACAAAGTACTTGGGAATCAACCTAACCAAAGAGGTGAAAGATTTATATAATGAAATCTACAGAACCCTAAAGAGAGAGATAGAAGAAGATCTTAGAAGATGGAATAATGTACCCTGTTCATGGACAGGCAGAACTAACATCATCAAAATGGTGATATTACCCAAAGTTCTCTATAGGTTTAATGCAATGCCAATCAAAATCCCAATGGCATTTCTTGTAGAAATAGATAAAGCAATCATGAAATTCATATGGAAAAACAGAAGACCCAGAATAGCAAAAGCAATTCTAAGCAGGAAGTGTGAATCTGGAGGTACAGCGATACCAGAGTTCAAACTGTACTACAGAGCAATAGTAATAAAAACAGCATGGTACTGGTACCATAACAGGCGGGTGGACCAATGGTACAGAATAGAGGACACAGAGACTAATCCACAAAGTTACAACTATCTTATATTTGATAAAGGGGCTAAAAGCATGCAATGGAGGAAGGATAGCATCTTCAACAAATGGTGCTGGGAAAACTGGAAATCCATATGCAACAAAATGAAGCTGAACCCCTTTCTCTCGCCATGCACAAAAGTTAACTCAAAATGGATCAAAAAGCTTGATATCAAATCAGAGACTCTGTGCCTGATAGAAGAAAAAGTTGGCTCCAATCTACATATTGTGGGGTCAGGCTCCAAATTCCTTAATAGGACGCCCATAGCCCAAGAGTTAATAACAAGAATCAACAAATGGGACTTACTTAAACTAAAAAGTTTTTTCTCAGCAAGAGAAAGAATAAGTAAATAGGGAGCCTACATCCTGGGAACAAATCTTTACTCCTCACACTTCAGATAGAGCCCTAATTTCCAGAATATAAAAAGAACTCAAAAAATTAAACAATAAGATAACAAATAACCCAATCAACAAATGGGCCAAGGACATGAACAGACACTTCTCAGAGGAGGACATACAATCAATCAACAAGTACATGAAAAAATGCTCACCATCTCTAGCAGTCAGAGAAATGCAAATCAAAACCACCCTAAGATACCATCTCACTCCAGTAAGATTGGCAGCCATTATGAAATCAAACAACAACAAGTGCTGGCGAGGATGTGGGGAAAAGGGTACACTTGTACATTGCTGGTGGGACTGCAAATTGGTGCAGCCAATATGGAAAGCAGTATGGAGATTCCTGGGAAAGCTGGGAATGGAACCAACATTTGACCCAGCTATCGCCCTTCTCGGACTATTCCCTGAGGACCTTAAAAGAGCGTACTATAGGGATACTGCCACATCAATGATCATAGCAGCACAATTCACAATAGCTAGACTGTGGAACCAACCTAGATGCCCTTCAATAGATGAATGGATAAAAAAAAATGTGGCATTTATACACAATGGAGTATTACGCAGCACTAGAAAATGACAAAATCATGGAATTTGCAGGGAAATGGATGGCATTAGAGCAGATTATGCTAAGTGAAGCTAGACAATCCTTAAAAAACAAATGCCAAATGTCTTCTTTGATTTAAGGAGAGCAACTAAGAACAGAGCAGGGAGAAGAGCATGAGGAAAAGACTAACATTAAACAGAGACATGAGGTGGGAGGGAAAGGGAGAGAGAAGGGAAATTGTATGGAAATGGAAGGAGACCCTCATTGTTACACAAAATTACATATAAGAGGTTGTGAGGGGAAAGGGGGGTGGGGGGAAAACAAGGGAGAGAATTGAACAACAGCAGATGAGGTAGAGAGGGAAGATGGGAGGGGAGGGGAGGGGGGATAGTAGGGGATAGGAAAGGTAGCAAAGAATACAACAGTCACTAATATGGCATTATGTAAAAATGTGGATGTGTAACCGATGTGATTCTGCAATTTGTATTTGGGATAAAAATGGGAGTTCATAACCCACTTGAATCAAATGTATGAAATATGATATGTCATGAGCTTTGTAATGTTTTGAACAACCAATTAAAGAAAAAATAAATAAATAAATAAATTCTACCAGATCTTGAAAGAAGAATTAATGCCAAGCTTCCTCAAGTTATCCCATGAAATAAAAAGGAAGGAAACACTCCTTAATTCCTTCTATGAATTGAGTATCACCCTGACACCAAAACCAGATTAGAACACATCAAGGCAAAAAAACATAGACCAATAACACTATGAGCATAGTTGCAAAGCTCCTTTAAAAAATGCTAGCACTCTTCATTCAAAAATATGTTAAGATTGCATATCATGATCTGGTTGGTTCTATCCCAAAGATGTAAGATTGGTTCAACATACACAAATCAATAAATGTAATCATCACATAAATAGCATCAAGGACAAAAATCATATGATAATCAACAGATGCAGAAAAAGCATTCAACAAAACTCATTACCCATTCATGTTTAAAAATACTGAAGAAATTAGGCACAGAAGGAACTCAACCCTTCTCAAGTTTGATAAGCCAACACACAGAACTCAGAAAATAAAAGATATGCCGAGTTTTATTACAAGAGATACAAATCAACCAATCCACAAATGAAGACACATAGGATATGATATGCGAGAGTCCTCAATGAAAAGTTTACATGCCCTCTGTCCCTGAAGTCAGGGTGCACCAGTCCCAGCACATCAATGTATTAAGTTCTCAATGTTGGAGTGGAGTTTTTATTTGAGTTTCTTTATGTAGGTATGATTAAATGAATCACTGGCCATGCAATTCAAGTCAATTTTCACCCTCCTTTCTCTTCCCAGATGTTGGTCAAGTTCAAAGACTCGGCCTTCTTATCACATTGTTGGTCTTTCCAATGACCAGTTAACATCCAGAGTCATGTCATGTCATTAACATAATCCCATATGTAATCCAAGGGCTCAGGAATACCAAAAATTCCTATTATTTGAGAAATTCAAAGTATTTCTATTTTTCTGGGTCTGGGGCTATAGCTCAATGGTAGAGCACTTGCCTCATACATGTGAGGCACCGAGTTCGATCCTCAGCACCACACAAAGATGTGTGTCTGTCTACAAATAAAGAAGTATTTTTTTTAAAGTATTTCCATTTTTCCCCTCATAGGAACCTGTTTCAAAGGCAAGTCAAATTCTTTATTGCACACAGTCTGAAAATGCACATTCAATTTGTAAATCATAAAGCCACAAGACATTTTGGTGAGAACAGTCAAAGAAGAAACAAACCAGATGGCTATGTATTGGGGAATAAATTGGGAGTGTGGAAGTAGTTACAGTAAGTATGACCTATTTCTGTAAGAAGTTCAATTAAGATGACAATTTATGCAAAGAGGTGTGAAAACAGAGAAAGAAGATGCACAAGTAAGCAAGTGCCTTGCTCCAGGAGCAAGTCTTTAGGAGATTGCTTGGTTGATACTGCCTTATGTTCAATTTATGCTACTATTCTCACCCACCTTCTGGAGGTTTTCAACTTTAACATTTTCCTTATATGAAATCCTTGTTGCCATTTCTCTCTTTACATAATTATGCAGAACTATACAATTACTTCATCCTTTGCCAAAAGTAGAAGCCTTTTTATCTGTTCAAAGAAACAAGGACCAAATATCTTGAAAAGCTCTTACAATAAAAAGGATCAAGAAATGTAGGGAAGACCTTGACAAACAACTTTTTAAAGTATGACTTAACTCAAAAACATTCTGGGAGTGATAAACATCATAATAGAAGCAAAGGAAATAAGATGGCAGCGATACTTGTGTTAACCAGAGGCTTTGGTTAAAACACAGATGAAGAGTAAAGAGTATTATCTTAAACCTATGCTATTAGCTAGAACTGTGGGCCCCACACAAAGACCCATGAGGGACAGTACCTTCATTCAAAAGGTAAACAGCAAACAATATTTTCTACCTTGCCTCTGGATTTAGGAAGCAAGGACAATCTCTGAGAAGTCATACAGTCAGTTTGGCTTCATGTGGGTACAGTTTGATTTAACATTACCAAAGGATCTACAAAACCTGAAGCCAAGAATTAATGTAAAGTTGTTCCAGGGTGGTAAAGTGCTTGGAATTTTTGGCAGAAGGAACATAAATCCATGCTTCAAAAACACACCCTATTCCATGACCAAAGGATTATTGCTGATAAAGTCCTGCCAAACATGAGCTTACAATTCAAATTATAAAGCAAAGGAGGAAATAAATCATGAGCAAAAGTGAATGGGAATGAAAAAAGTTGGAGAACTACCAAGAAGTGCAATTAGTTATAATGTTTAAGTTGTTTCAATATTAAAAGACCAAAAAAAAAGTAAAAAACAAAACAAAAACTAATCCCATTTGAGAAAGGAGCTCCAAATAATTGAAAATTATTAGTATTTTTAAAAATTTTAAATAGGGTATCAGAAATGGTTAATTGAAGACATGGATTAATGGTTAATTACCTAGGATGTAACATCCAAAAAAAAAAATGGGGATAAGTAGGGCACAGAATCAACATTGAAATCAGATAATCAGAATCAACATTGAATCATAACTGAATCATAATTTCGTAGAATAAAAAAAATGAATCAAAGTTTATAGAGGACAACAAATCCAAAGCCAAGAGAATAAAAAAAATCCATGTCTAGACACATCATAGAAACAACAGCAATGAGAAATAAAATGTAAACATTCATAAATAAATAGAAGATTTTAAAAAGAATACAATTTTTAAGTTAGCAAACTTCTCAAAAGCAGCATATATGCATGGAATAGTGATATAATCTATTTTCAAAATAATGGTGAAAATATAACTACATACTCAGAATTTTATATCCAAACAATCAACAGTAACAGAGAAATAAAACTAGAAGAATTTAATCACTGGCCCTATGGAAGCCATTTTGCCTCTCTGTGGAACCTGAGAATGAAATATATATAAAAAGACAAACTAGGTCCTGGTAACACTTTTGAGATTTTGTGTGTAGGCAATCTTAATGACTGTCAGTCTTATACTTAGTCTTGGGGTAAAACATCTTCATTTTTTTTTTAAAAAAAAACAAAATGTAAATTAAAAATATCTAAGCACCACCACTACCACCCCAACAGTCACAACGGTAAATAAATTGGGTTTTTTTGGTGTTTTTTTGTTGTTTTTTAAAGGGGCGGGGGGCAGTGCTGGGGTTGTGGCTCAGTGGTAGAGCACTCGCGCATGGGCAAGACCCTGGGTTCGATCCTCAGTACCACATAATAAATAAGTGTCCAACTACAACTAAAAAAGAAAATTTAAAAAAAAAAAAAAAACAACCTTTGGATAGAATTTGAAAACAGCTTACAAAAAAAGAAAAAAAAAATCGGTTAAGGAGTCTATATAAAATTTTGTGAGAGAACAAAGGCAGCCATGGGGAAAAAGTCTGAAGCAACTCTAAGCAAAGTCAATAGAATTTTCATGTAATATGGTAGCACATGATGTAGATCACACTTCTATAATTTGTTGACAGGTTTAAAAGATTCCAATACTTCCCACCAATGTAAAAACTTCAACTACCAGTAGAAATCTCAATTGCATTACATGATTACAAGTCAGAACAGTATTAAAGTTGGCAGGATGTAGTGCCTAGAGTTAACTGAGGCTATGAGAACACTGCCCCAAAGGTTGTAAAGAAATTTTGAATAAACAAAACTGGTTACTAAGTGGCTCCAGGGAAAAAAATACGTTGCTTACTATTTCAGATTAGCTTACTGTAGTTTTGAGCTCTTTCACAACTCTTAAAAAGTAGTAAAAAACCAATAGCAATTTGAAATGTTTCTTGCCTACAAATAAGCAAATAAATTCTGTCCAGTGAAGGTTCACTAGACTCAGCTATGGAGATCCCAGTTTTATCTGTTTTTGAATTCATTTCAACATTTCTTTGTAAGCCACAGAAGTTTGTGTTTCTCTGGATTCATTTTTGAACCAGTTGTAATATTTGTCTGGATTTCTTATGATAAATTAAGGAAGCCTAAACAGTGGTGCACACCTTTAAACCAAGTAGTCAGGAGGCTACAGCCGGAGGATCACAAGTTAGAGGCCCGTCTGCAGAATTAAGCCCAACCTGTCTCAAAAATAAAAAGAGCTGGGGATGCAGCTCAGTGGTACAGCACCCATGGGTTCAATCCCCAGTATGCCATAAATTCATGATATTACTTTTTTTGAAAATTATCTTTTAGTATCAACAAAAAACAATGTCTCTAAAAGAGACCATATTTCTGAAGATTGCATCAAAAAAATAAGTTGTCAAGTTTGGGTTTTGAACTAGTTCCTTTAATGAGAAAGTTTTACAGACTTCATAAAGCATAATTTGTTGGTTTCATTTAAGGTGATAATGTGACTATCTTAAATTATGTTCTGATTCAAAAACAGAAAATTACATGGTCTAATAAGAATTCCCACAAATGTTGAACTAAATAACTGATACATTTTATATGCTTTATTTAATCACATGTAAAACAATGATATCCCTGGCATATTACTGGAGCAAGATAAAACTTTGCCTTTTCAGACACAACCAAAAGTATTTCCAACCAGAAAACAACCTTAATTTAATGCTGTTTATTTTTACAAGTAGGGAAAATGTGGTCTAAGAGGTTTAGAGTTAAGGACACTAGATCATTAATAATCAGAAAACCTAGAAATTTCGGCCTTGAGTCTATCCAACTTGACAACCTAGTTCTACTGTACTATACTTCCTCTGTGCAATAAATTTTTTCCACAGTCCTAAATTTAGACCGCAATTTTTCATTATTATTATATTAATAGAATTTTACCTAGGAATAGGGGAAATACAGTATGTTCTAGGGATTACAATAGGTGTTTTGTTATCCTGTGTTTATTTTGGTATAATAGAGAAACAGTCCTGACATCTCAAAATTATTCATCTTAAAGGGGTACCAAAATCTTGTATGGTGATTTGTACTAGAAAATACACCGATTTTGAAAATTCAAACACAAAACTGAACTCCATGAGCCACGTATTTGTTAAATATCTGTATCCTGTACTTTTGAGACTTCTTTAACATTTAACACAAATGCTTATTTAATTCCAAAGTTCCATTTAAACCTATAGTCTACTGACATCATTATTGCATTCTCATCCAAACAGCTCATATTACATTATGATAAATGATAGCAAAAAGTGTTCCAGAACAGTCTTACAATCTTCAACACTACGAAGTTCCTAAAACAAATTACCATAACATCATTATGTCATCAAGCCCACTTTAATGACATTTAAATGCATTCCTATCAAAATTCAGCAAAGTAACACTGTAGTGTTTGCCCTTTTATCTACTCTCAGGAGTGGAAAATACTTACCCCATGTTCCTTAGCAGCTGTGACAACTTTGAGGAGGATATCTTCCTCAAAAAATGGTCTCACGGCATCATGGATAATCACAACCTCTGGCTTAGAAAGTCTGGAGTTGGGCTGATTGTCTGCCAATGCTTTTAGTCCATTGAAAATCGACCTGTGGCGAGTCACTCCGGCTTCAACTAGTGAGATGCGTTTATGCTTATACTTCTTAATGATATTTTCCATTGCTTCCATGTTCTCTCCAGTTACCACCACAATAATGTCCTTTATCCAACATGCTCTAAAAGAGAAGTATTTAGACATGTCATATGTATCGATTCTTAGACCCCTACGGCTAATAGAAAACTGAACTGCTGCAATAATAAATATCATTGTATTTACATAGGGAGACTAAAAACTAATAACCAAGTAAGTTCCATGCATTTTTATTAGGGGCAGTAAAAAGGCTGATGGAAAAGGACCAGTAAATGTTTCATACCATAGGTATAGATAGTGCTTCACATGTATGAAGATATTTAGTCTAGTATATGCCATATCAGCTGTTACATTTTTTAGTTAAGTTAAATTTGAGCCGGGTGTGGTGGCACATGCCTATAATCCCAGTAGATTGGGAGGTTGAGGCAGGAGGATCTTCAGTTCAAAGCCAGCCTCAGCAATTTAGTGAGTCCCTAAGGTGAGATCCTGTTTCTAAACAAAATAAAAAAGGCCTGAGGATGTGGCACAGTGGTTAAGTGAGTTCAATGGCTGGTATTGAAAAAAATATATATAATAATTAGAGTATCAATAAGTTACCTGGGGAACAGTAAATAGGATTGTGCTTTTAAATTTCCGTTTGTCATAATGTTTCCCCCCCCTCAATGGGATAAGAACAACTTGAAGCACTTTGGAATTCCAGAAATTGACCGTCCCTTTCAAGAAGTCCACTGAGTTGGCAACTGACTATTGAAGTATTAAAGCTGGAAAACTCACTGAACAAAACATGGCTACATCAAGATAAAGAATGTACTTTAATTGGGGAAAAACTAATGATTTTGTATAAATGTGGATTAGGTGAAAAATCTCACAATTCAGTGAAGTTAAATGAATTGTTCCAAGTTAACAAATGTAAAATTAGTTTTCTATTGTAAGATCATTTCCTAAAGAAAGACCTACTGACTTACTGGACTGAAAATAATTCATACTACGATTGGTTACCAAGTTTAAAAAGTCTGTCAGACTTCTCTTGGACACTAGTGCTAAGGAAAGCAAGCGTCATTGTAGACTTAATGTTCCATAGCCAACAGGCCCAAAGCAGAACAGCTGCTTCTGACCCATGTCATCAACTCTGAATAAAGGACATTTAAAATTTTTTAATGTAATTATTAGCATGAGAAATCAGATATTCATGCTAGAACAGTTAAGACTTTAAAATAAATCAAGTCCTATAATACAAAATAATAAACAAAAATTAAGTACTTACTATGTCTTAAGCATTTTTCATGATTTAACTCATGTAATCTTCATAATAACGTCAGTACTTTCATAATATGGGAAGCAAATCAGGATGGTATGAATATATAAATACATTTTTCTATATTACCATTTTATTCTAAAAAGGACTTGAAGTAGAAAAACATTTTTACGATTTTTCATCAAGCCAATATATTACATTTTCTTTCAGCTTTTGGAACATAGGCTCCATAATAGCAGAGACAATATCCGTTTTGTCCATTGTCATATCTAATTCCTAGTAGGCACTCAACAATTGTGGAATAAAAAAATGACCAGGAGCAGAATAACATTACACACCCTCAGGCTTAATGATTATGGAAAAAAAAAAAGTGCTTCTCACTACTCTGAGAAATTACCAAAAACAAACAAAAAGCATAAAAACAGATTCCTCATGAAAGGCAGTTTTGTTCATTGTTTTCAATGTTTCTAGATGTTGAACTTGACCAATTTCCAGTTCCTATGGCTCCTACAGAATCAGGAATACCCATGTTGGCAAACACCAAAAGGAGATTCTAATCACAAATTAAACCGATGCAATAACACAGGATGCCAAAGATCTAACTATATATAGATATTTTTTCCCCTCTGCTAGGGATGGAACCAAGTGTCTTGGGTATGTTATGTATTCTACCACTAAGTCATACCCCTACTCCCAGCCTATAGTTCTTACAGGCAATGAAGAAGACTGTAATATAATGGTTATACTTTAGTTTTTCTTTGGAGTCCATTCCCCACTCTAGAACTTGCTCTACTTTACACCCTAGAATTTATACTGTTCATAAAGTCAGTCCCTCCTCAATGTGGAGTTTCCTAAGGTTTTGGCTTGACTGCTGTAGCTGTGACCCATCATTCTCCCATAATTTCATCTCCCCTATAATTTAATGAATGCAGCCTCTTAGCAATCTCCTTCTCATCTCATCCCAACATGAGCCATTCTTGCCACTTCTGAATGATATTTCTCAAGTGTGAATTCTGAGGCCAAGCCCTACTGGAGCAAGGCCCTTGGAGACCTGACCTCAGACAACTTGCCACACAGACTTCCTCTCTCCCATCCTGCTCTTACTCTCACACCCAGATGCTCCCTGAAGAAAGGACAGTGCATTCTCTTACCCACAGGTCTCTGCTTGATCTGCTTTCTTTGCCTCTCAACAATGCTCTCACCTTCATTTCTCCCCAGTCCCACCTACTCCCAAGTCCTACTTGCTCTTAGCTCAATTCAGACATAGTCCCCACCAAGGAAGTTTTCTGTGACACCCAGCAGGGCACAGACTCCTCCTCTCCACTAGGCTTCATCTCCAGTCTTATTATATATCATACCACATCCTAGTAATAATTTTCTATCACCCTTGCGAAGCTGCCAACTCACAGAAAGCAAAGACTACACCCCCGACTGGCACATATTTGGCTTTCAGTAATACTAATCATAAAAACAACAGCTAAGAAGTATGGAATGTTTGCTAAATGCCATGGGCTGTGTAGAGCATTCTGAATGCAATATTCACTTTTCATCCACATCAGCCCTATGAGGCCAGTCACTGTTATCTCAATTTTATAGGTGAGACCACAGAGGCAATGACCTAACCATGATTACACAGCTAAAAAACAAAGGGACCAAGAGGCTATAGTCCCAATCTGATTTTGGAGTGCTTACCTTTAACCTCTAGAAGTGAGATAACACTGAGGGAAGGCATAACAATAAAGAGAAAACATCATTCTGGATCATTTTGCCTCTAGCACTTCATTTATGGTACTAGGGTTGAACCATATGACATTGCTGCTTTTCTAGCCAAAAAGTCAAATTTCATATAATTTCTAAGAACTCAAGCCAAAGTAGTCATCCCTTCAACCACATATTGAGTCATTCAATGAACATCAAGTAAACATACAGCACTTGGCAGGTACTATGCTAAACTCTGGTGATACAATAATGAACAAAGACTGACAGCATTTCCCATGTCAAAGATCACATGTCAAATGTCTGCTAAATAAATTAACAGAATGTTTGATTAGGGATTTAAAAAAAAACTAAGTTCTAAGAAGTTATAAAAAGCAATCTAATAATATGTGTCAATTATTTAATGTGACACCACATTGCCTTCTTTTTAAAAGGAGTCATAATACATGTTCAATTAAATTAGCGGCAGGATTGCCCTATAAAGCGAGAAATAGAGATTTATCCTACTCTATTCACCTTTGTTACTTTTCACAGCATATTCCATGAGGAGAAAAAAATCCTTACAGCAACTTTTAAAGAGATCATGTAGATCATTTTTAAAAGGCAGCCTGACACAGTGGTACACAGCTGAAATTCCAGGCACTCAGGAGGATTGAAAGTTCAAAGCCAGCTTCAGCAACTTACTAAGGCCCTAAGCAACTTATAGAGACCCTGTCTCAAATATAAAAAGGTCTGGAGATGCAGCTCAATGGTTAAGTGTCCCTGGGTTCAATCCCTAGTACCCAAAAACAATTTTTTTTTAATAATTAAAAGAAAATGGGGCTAGGGATATAGCTCAGGTGGTAGAGCACTTGCCTGGCATGCACAAGGCCCTGGGTTCAATCCCTATACCACCAAAAAAAAAGAAAAATAAATGAAGGAACAGCACAGGACAAAGTTTTCAAATATGTTTTCAGTGAATTAATGGGATTAAATTTTACTAAAATTTCCTTGAAATAGCTATAAAATAATTCTCTATGTTCCAAAGAGAGCAAAATAGATATAAATAATTACAGAGATATACTTGTGGCCTTAGACAATTTCAAACAACATATAAAGCTCTAATTAAATGTTTTAAGCCAGTGTTCTTCAAACTAGATTTCGAGTCCCATTAGTGTGTCATGAAATCAACATCATTGGGTAAATGAAAGAGATATTAGAAAAGTTAAAATGCATAGCACATAACCAGGGGAAAAGTTCCACAAAAGTTTAGATAACACCATCTTGGACCACTTGAGAAAGAACAGGTCTATTATGTTATTTTGTTCAATAGCCAAGGATATTTCCAATACTTACAAACTGTAATAAGCACTGTTTGTATTTCAAAGGATTTATTCGCATTCTTTTCTATTATAGAATTAAATTTTAATACTGTAAAAGGCTTTTAATAATGTAAAAAAAAAAAATCACAGGACTGAAAAAAAACCTTAAGTACCTCACACAGTGCCTACAGAACAAATATTTGCTGAATAAAGGCATCTAGTCTACCTCTTAGCTGAAGGCAAGTCCACACCAAACCCCCAGCAGCCCAATTCTATCAAGTTCTCTTGATTATTTCCTTCCTAGCACATTCCATAGGCAAATATAAATCTAGCCCCAAGCTCCATAACACCTACAGACATTTTAAGAAATTTAATATCTCAGAATTTATTTTCTCTTGTAACAATAGTTATTACTTACAAGCAGTATACTGCTCTGACAGTTTAATAAGATCAGTTGAAAACAGGACCTTTAAACAAATGCTTTCTTTAAAAGATGGGGGATGGGGGGGGAATCAAACCCTATAAACACTTCTCAAGTGCTCTAATCCAGGCTGCATAAATTCAACCTCAAAGGGACAGTGGCAGCTGCTACTCACCATCAGGACAGCCTGGGTGAAAATGTGGCTTCTGAACTGCGCTGTGGCCATTGTCTATGGGTTCCCAACTACCCATACCTACTCTGATGTTTTAGCAAAAAAAAACTGAATTGGTGTTAACAGCCTGTTCTTGATTGCCTTCGCAATGTCAAAGTCTCCTTGCTATGCCTGTGAAGACTTCCAGTTATCAAGCTTCAGCCTACTTGTCTTGGTCTTGTTTCGAACAAGTCCTATGGGGGCCTGTGGGAAGGCAATACAAACTTCATCATGTGACTTATACAGATTATAGTAGCCCTGTTCCTTTCCTTGACTCAAACTTGACCCCCTTAATAAAGCCTTAAGACAAAAAAAAAAAAGGTAAGTCAAATTCATCCATGTGATCACTCACTACACGCATCCTATTACACCTTTCTCTTGGAATCCCTAATCCAATTAATCACTAACACTAATCAATTCTATTTCTTAAATATTTTTTCCTGTCTTCCCACTCCACTCCAATTACCTTAGTTTAATTCACATGATAAATATTGCTCATTTGGACTAACATTCATGTCTCATTCTAGTCCGATTCAACAGCATTTTCAGTGTTTTACAGAATTGTAGTAGGATAGACTCAGGAGGGTGTGACAGAAGGATTACAAATTCAAGGTCAGCCTCCTGGAAACTTAATGAGACCTGGTCTCAAAATTTTAAAAAGCAGTCAGGAGGGCTGGGGGTGTAACTCAGTGGAGAAACACCCTGGGGTTCAATCCCCAGTTAAAAAAAAAAAAAAGATTGTAGAACAGAACGGGTGTTTAAAGCACACAAGAAAACAAAAATTGAAGGAAAAAAGTGAGAAAATACATTCAAGTTGATATGTTGGGGGAAAAAAAATCACCTTGGTGTATTAAACAATAACATGAACCTCCACTGATTTTCTAAGCAATAAGCAACCAAATCTCAAATTGCAAGACTGAGTTTCCATTGTCAACAAATGATCTACAAAATTTTTACCAACATACCTAGAGTTGTAACAGAGGCACTAATCACTGTAACTGAAGACAGAAATGTGGGTTGGAAAGTCAATATATTAATATATGATGACATATATTACTATTACCAGTAATAAATTTTAAAAAATGACATCTAGGAGGGTTGGTTAGTCTGGAATAGCCAAAAAAAATGGGCAAGATGACAACTAAAAGATCAAGAAAGAGGCCATTTTTGGCCATGCTTATTCAGAGTCATGGGAAGGGAATTACTGACAATAGATCTGAATGCATTTTTGTAGATCTGGACAGCACCTCAGTCTCAGATTTATATGGGAAGACCAATTACAATAATGTTTTCTGTTGAGCATGAATCACATTAATGAACAAGTGGTCTTAAGCAGGTCCTCCACATTAGACAGCTCAAGAAACCTCAGGAGTTATGGGAAAAGCCTGGCCAGATCTTGTTCCCATCTACCTTCAGAGCAATTCCCATTCCACAACTCTGAATAAGCAGGGACAAAAATGGCCTATCATGGACTGGCTCTAGCTCAGCGGTTCCTTCGACACAGAACTTATAAAAATGGCCTATCGTTCTTGTTCATTTTTTGGTTATTCCAGGCAAAATTCCTTAGGTATTTGAAACCAGAAATTAGATTACTGGGAGGGATTTTTACTTCAGTAGGATCCTCCAGTAGTTTCCCTTTCCTCCACCTTTTGTTTTTTTCCCCTTCCCTCAACTGGAAAAAAAAAAAAAAAAAATCAGAGTACCTTGCCAGTCTGTGACCCAGTCAGCTGCAGGATTTTCCCAGCAGGTTTCAGCCCATGCCAGGGCCTTGAGCATTCACAGACACTGATAAAGATGTTTATTTCCCAGAGAAGCAAAAAGAAAATGGTGTCAAACCTGAGCTGAAGTTCCTTAAACTCTCATTAACCACATCCCCTGTTTCATGAAGATACACCTTGGTAGAATATCCCTTTCACTGTGTCCTGAGGTTAGGCTGCAGTACTCTATAAACTCCCCCTAAAAAATGCTTTATACTGATGACTCTTGATGTTTAGAGCTTCTTTCTTTGGAATTTCAACCAGCCCCAACTTAGGATTTTTTTTTTGGTGGTGGGGGGGGTGGACTTCAGTTGAAGATTGTGAGGAACAAAATAAAGTGTTACTCCAGATTCAAGCAGTACACTTCCCTGCTAATAATACCACTGTCACATGATTTCTTGGAACAACATCTCCTTGCAGAAACTCAAATCACAAAGCAATAAAGCACACATACACACATACAAAAAAAAAAAAATCGCAACAGTTACATAAGGGACTAATACCTCTGATCTCAGTTCCTTGTTAGTAAAATGAAAAGAAAAAAAAAAAATCAAAGTCTCTTTAAGTCATAACCTTTTATAATTTATACTTCAATTCCCTTAATAGACTATTAAGACTTCTTGACTGCTGTTATCACTTAGGGAAAATGGAAAACAAGTGTTCTTTTGCCTTATTTTCCATAAACAAGACTTTGCCAAACACTATAATTTTTAGGGTCCACCTATCTCCAGCTACCTCAGAAGATACAAAAATGCAAATTTAGGGTTTTTTCCAAGGGAAGGACTGTTAAATGTATAAATGACTACAATCCCCTGTCTAATTACCAAGTAGACAACGATCATGCTGGCCAAGATCCATTATGTCCCATAGTATTGCCTGCATATATGACCTAAATTGTTACAATCTCTAAGGCACTAGAACATTGTAGGTCTGCGACTTTAGGGTGTTTCAGGGAAACAGACTGAGGTAGAAACTGGAACAGTTTCAAAGTCTGTATGAGTTTCAGATGTGACCACTTGTCTGATTATGTTCATCAAAGGTATAATGGCTCCTTACACTTTCCGATTCCAAATGCCAATATTCAGAAAGTAAAATAAACTTAAAAGCAACAATTTTGGCCCTTTGGCTTCTGAGTTGTGTGTGTGTGTGGGGGGGGGGTCCCTTTCTGGATAACAAGCCAAGGACAATAGCCTCCTGAAAAGGCTGTTTATGCAGGAGAAGGTCACCTTGCTTGAAATACAAATGGTTCACTTCAATCCAAGGTTTAACTTAACTACCCCACTGGCTTCAAAAAGATGTTTGAACGCCTTGCAAAACTACATGGTTCTTTGTAATCCCGCTACTTCCCACTCCTTCAGCCTCTCCCCATCTATCACATTACTTGGTGCTAAAAGCAAAAATATGGTACCCCTTTTTCACCTCCTCGCTATTACTGCCTTAGGACAGCCTTCCACCATTCCCCTCTCTCTCCTCCATTTCTTGAACTAGCTCCCTTCAGTCCCTTTTCTAAAAGGATAAAGCGACTACTGACTTCAATTCTACTCTTAATCCCATTTCCACTACTAAAACGTTTGGTCCAACCCCTCTCCACCCTCAGCACACCGTTTTCTATCTTACACAGAAGGTGTTCTGCAAACGTTTGCGAGTGAAGGAAAAAAACGCGCAGAAAACTGGAAGTGCTTCGACTAAACCTCAGTGCACGCATGCGCAGAGACGGTGAACGCGAAACGTCTCCCAGAATTGCTTCTCTTTGGGCCCCACAGGGGCCACAGGTAGGACCCAGTGTCCCTGAGCCCCAGCCCATGCGTCAGTGAATCCAGCTTCACGTGCTGGACTTCACCTCCCGCCACGTTATCTGAACACGTAAGGCCCTCTGAGGGCAGTTTTAGCTTCCGTGTCCATCTGCTAAAAGGCTAGAGCTGCCCGTCCCTGAGGCGCTGGCGGGAACAGAGCTCCAGCTTCAGAGACCGAGCCCAGCGATCCGGCCCATTAGTCCCTAGAGGGGAAAGCACCGGCGCAGTGGAGCGGCGGGGCAGGGCAGGGCAGGGCAGGGCAGGGCACGGCACGGAGGCCGGCCTGGGACTCCGCGGAGGCACGCCCGGCGCCGCTTTACCTCTCCATGGCCTGCAGGGTGTAGCTGATGAGCGGCCTCTCCAGGACTGGGCAGAACTGCTTCGGGGTGGGGACGCCCATTCTCTCTCCGCACCCCCCCGCCGGCAACACGGCGGCCACGGCGAGCGTGCTGCTCCCGGGCTCAGCCCCAGCAGCACTCAGCAAGGAGACCGAGGCCGCCTGGTCCGCGCTGCACCGGCTGCTCAGGCAAGGCCCGGGCTCTGCGGGCCTGGAGCCGCTGCGCTGTCCCTGCTCCATGACTGCGTCGGGTGGCGCCGCGAGACCCGACCCTCAGCGGCCTGTGGTTGCTCCTGTTCTCAGCCGGGATCACGGCGTGGGCTGCAGACAAATAAAGTGCTCTGCGAGCCTCCGGACCCCGCTACGGCTGGCCTAAGGGGATGAGCCGCAGCTGCAGCTGAGCCTGTTTTCCCTGGCCTCTGCACCCGGCCCAGCGCCTCCGGGAGGGCTGGCTTCCCGGCTTTTAGGTTTTCCCGGGGCAGGCCCAGCGTGGAGCAGGTGTTTGTCCTTACATACTTAAGGGCCACTTCACGTTGCACACGCAACAGAGGTCAGTCAGAACTCTTGAGTTATGAGGAAGGCAAGGCAAGGGCCGTGAAGCAGGTTTGTAATCCCAGCCATTCCGGAGGCTGAGGCAGGAGAAACTCAAGTTCAGGGCCAGCCACAGCAATTTACCTAGGCCCTATCAAATAAAAACTAAAATTGCCTGGGAATGTGACTCAGTGGTTAAGCACCCCTGGGTTCAATCCCTGCTACCAAATATTATGTATATATAAAATGTTGCGACTGGCAAATGTTATTAAACCTCAACACCTGTGAAGAGCATCCTGCAGCCTGTGTTTCACCCTCAACTACTGGGATTTAATTGGTCTCCCGTGTGGCATGGGTTTTGGAATGTTTTTAAAGATCCTCAGGTGACCTTAAGGAGCAAGCACTTTTCTGGAACTAGAGAGTCAAAGCACCAATGCTAATTGCTGATCACTTGACCACATATCTCATTTAACTTCCAGGAGAAGAAGCCTGGGATTGCTGTTTTTCTTTTCCAAAAGGAGAAACAGAATGTTTACGAGATTCTGTAAGATGCGCAGCTAATGGCAGAGCGGCCTTCAAACTCTTATACAGAAGTGCTTCCAGAGTTGAGGAATCCCAGTCCTGAAGCATATCTTTCCCTTATTTAGTACCGTCCTTGATGGTGTTTACCTTGAAAATATAGTGGAGTGTTTGGAATGCCAGAACATTATTGAATTAGGTCCTGGAAAGGTATACCACAAGAGCAGGACCTTGCTTTGCTTTTTTGAGTTAGGTTGTGTGCTCAGATCCTGAAATGCAACAAGAACTTAACAATTACTGAATGAATTGCTGATTGAATAAATTAGTAATAATTGAAGAGTAATTATTTGCTAATTCATAATTATTAATCACCCATCAACAGCTAATATAAGATTCAGAAAGAACCCTGAGAAATGAAAATATTATAGTTCTTGGAATAGTTTTTGTTCTAGACATCTATCGTAGGCAGAATAATAGCTGCCTTGAGGAGCACATATCCTAGTCTCCAAAACCTATGAATATATTACCTTAAATTGCTACAGGGACATTACAGATTTGATTAAGATAAAGGATATTGAGAAGATGAACACACTCTAGATTATCCAGGTGGGCCCTACAAAATCAGAAGAGGTCTTATATAAAGGACATCAGAGTTAAAGAAGGGGTCTAGGTGATACAGAGCCATGAGCAAAGAAAGCCAGCAACCTCTAGAAGCTGGAAAATGTAAAGAAACAAATTTTTTCTCCTAGACTTTCCAGATGGGTGCAGCCTTGCCAACCCATTTTCAGACTTCTGATATTCAGCACTGTATTATGTTTGTGTTGCTTTAAGCCATTGAGTTTGTGGTAATTTGTTACAGCAGGAATAGATAACTAATGCAGCATCACCCTTGGGAAGAACTCTAAATTTACAATTTGACTTTAATTTTCAAATACAGTTATACATGGTTTAAATATATTGATGTGATTGAAAACAGAATGCTGTTAATTCAACTTTACTACATACCATTACTAGACCATGAGGGTGTGTTGACTTTTCAGATAAGCCCTTCATCTTGTGAATAACAAAGTATATTACATCATGTTGTGAGTATTCAAAAGGTGACTTCATTAAGTGTATACCATAAATTTATAAACACATTTGGCATGTCTTGACTTTTTTTTAAATAGTCATTATTGTTCACCGGAAAATTGGAAGGAAGGTACAGAGACTTCCCACATATGCCCTGTCCCCACAGATGGATAATCTACCCATTAGCATAATACCCAACAAAGGTGTATATTTATTACAACTGATGAAACTACATTGACTCTTTATTATTGCCCACCATCCATGATTTACCTTAGGGTTCAATATTAGTGGTACACATTCTTTCTATGGGTTTGGACAAATTTGAAATGGCATATATTGACCATTAGAGTATCATACAGAGTAGTTTCATTGCTATAAAAATCCTCTGTGGTTTGCCAGTTCATACCTCCATTCCCAATTCTTACCTATTTGTCCTTTCCTATCGCTTTATGTTATCTTCTAGGGGTTTTGTAGTTTTGTATTTTGCCTTTAGGCCTGTGGCCCGTTTTTTAAATTATTTTTGTGAAAAGTGTAAAGTCTAGCTAGGTCAAGATTGATTTTTGTTTGTGGATGTGCAGTTATTCAGTACAATTTGTTGAAAAGACAATCTTCATTTCATTTTATTGCCTTTGTTGCTTTGTCAAAGATCTATACTTATGTGGGTCTATTTCTGAGTTCTTTATATTGTTCCATTGATCTATTTATAAATACTTGCACAAATAGCCTAATGACTTGATTACTGGAAATTTATAGTATGTCTTGAAATTGGGAAGTGTCAGTCTTCTAATTTTGTTCTTATACTTCTTGACTATTCTGAGTCTTAGGCTTCTTCATACAGTGTGTCAAGATTCACAAAATAACTTTTTGAGATTTTTATTTAGATTACTTGGATCTCTAGCTCACATTGGGAGAAATTGACACCTTGACAATAGTAAGTCTTTCTCTCTGTGAACATGGAATATCTCTATTTAGTTGTTTTCAAAGATTTTTTCCTCAGTTCTATAGTTTTTCTCATATAGATTTTGTGCATATTTTGTTAAATTTATACCTAAATATTTCATTTTGAGTGGTTTTAAGGTAAATAATTATATTATCTTTGCATTACTACAAAATACCTAAAACAGCTCACCTATAAAAAGAAACTATGTGTTAAGCTCAGAGTTTTGAAGGGTCAAAGTCCAGGGTTGGGAGGGGGGACTTTGTTTTGCCTTTGGTGAGATAGGCAGATGGCTACAGGTCGTGTCTGGACAATCTATAGAGCAAACCATTACATCTCAAACCAGGAAGAAGGAGAAAGAGAATGAGGTCCCATGATTCCTTTCCAGGGCACACCCTGTGACCTAAGGACCTCCCACAAGACCCCACTTCTTAAAAGTCCTTGGCACTTCCCAGTAATACCAAGCCATTAACATATGGGCCATCAGGGGACAGAAGTAAAGCTATTAAACCATAACAATTGTTATTGTGTTTTTAATTTCAAATCCCACTTGTTCATTCCTGGTATACAGAAAGCAGTTCACATTTTTTGGTACTACCTTTTATCCTGAAATCCTGCTATAATCACTCATAAGGTCAACAACTGGTTGTCTTTAATTTTAATGTACATAAAAGTCACATGAAATGGAAGTGGCTCTTATCTTTGTATCTGACAGACCAAAAATTTGATATTTTTGTTTGTTTGACTTGTCAGTGTGCACTAGAAGATTTATCTTACAGATTTTTTCTATTATTATTAGAGAATGTTAGATCTAGTTAATTTTTTTTTATACTGAAGATAGAATCCAGGAGCGCTTAACCACTAAGCTATATCCCAGTTCTTTTTATTTTTATTTTTTTTTATTTTGAGGCAGAGTCTCACTTCATGGCTTAGGGCCTCACTAAATTGCTGCGGTTGGCTTTAAACTTGTAAACCTCCTGCCTCAGTCTCCCAAGTCACTGAGATTACAGGTGTGCACCATCACACCTGGCAGCTCTAGTTAACTTTTCTAGTATTCTACTTACTTTTAATTTTTCTAGTATTCAAGTAAAATCATTCCCTTTCTCAACCACACTTACTGCCTTAATACCATTTCTAGAGATGAATTTAGGTATTGCTCACAAATGCTAATGAATAGCTTAATAGTTTGCTCTTTAACTCGTTGAAATCAGAGTCAAGGAAAATAAATGATTGATCTTCCACAGGCCACCCCCAGCATTCTGTCAGCCTGTGAATTCCAATTCACATTCTTCTACTTACATGGCTCATGTAAATAATACAGCCTATTAATCTCTGACTTTTACCTCATTTTTGTACATAAGAAAGATAATACACAGAATTGAGGTGTTTAGATAGGTAATTCAGACTAAATAACACCATATGACAATAATATTATTCTTTCATTTTCTCAATATTTCTTGAAAAGTTAATAATTAACTGCCTCAACTGTCTCCATTGTTTTTTCTTGAATAGCTGAAAAGGGAAACAAGGAATATTTGCCTTTAGGACTGAAAGAAAAATTTGACTTAGTTTATTGTCTTAAAGTTTAACACTCCGTAAGAACTATTTGAGGATGAATTTTTATGTAATATTTTTACATATTTATATAATAATTTACATATTATATAACAATCTTGAAAAGTATATTTTTGGTACCTTACTGACAGAAATTTTTATTCAGGAGATCTGGGGGAGTTCCAGATATCTGCATTTTTAATAAGTCTCTTAAGTGATTTTTGTGGTAGAACCAACTTTAAGTAAACACTGAATTAAAAAAATATATATATACCCTCATTTATTTTGCATTCAATTTGTTGAGGCCATTTATTTTAAAACAGAAAAATCTCTACCAAATAATATGGTATTTTCTTTTGTTTTGTTTTCTCCACCAAGAGTTGTATACTGAGCCTATCAGGAATTTCTAAACATTAAGCCTACTCTGTGTTGGAAAGGGAGTCTAAGGACCCCACTCTCTATTGGAGATGCACAAACTTGTGTCAACAAAATGACTACCCATTTATCAGTTTTTAATAAATAACACATTGGTGGTAACAACAGGAGAAAAATAATGTATTTTGCCTAATTCCTTTCATATGGAAGTAGACTCCCACTTCAACAAATTATTTATTTGATACCTCATTCATTTGAAATCATGTATGCCACATTTGAACTATGAATTACTGCTTCATTTGTTGGGGTTAACCCTGGATTAAGAGTCCTGTCTTGTAGAAGCCTTTTCTCCAGTTACAAATCCTCTGAAGAGCATAAATAATCTGTCAAGCCAGAAAACAGTGGAAGAAACCATCAATTTCAGAAGTTTCAGAGCTTCTCGCTTTGACTTGTGCTGTCACTTGGTATATTCCAGCTTCTGATTCCATGGAAGCAAAGAAAGTTCACATAGGAACAGTAACAACTAAGACAAAAATGTAGCTTGCCCTGATAAACTAGAGATTTTAGAAATAAATAGCAGGCCCAGTTTCTTATTGGCACATAAGTTAGATTAGTAGTTCTTAACCACACATCAGGATCATCTGTGAGGTGTTTACTGGTGCAGTTGTTAAATTAGAATCCGAGACAAGAGCTTGGAAGTTTGCATTCTGATAAACACATGTGTTTGTAATCACCATGTTCAATTATATACACAGGTAGAAGCCCCAGTCTAGTTTTAACAACTTGCAGTTGATTAGGGTGAACAGAGGACAGTTATAAAACAAATTTAGCACTAATCAGAGGATACGTCCATTTTTACTCTATGGTGATATATTCTTGTTGAATAATTGTAGCTAATCATATACATTGTATGTTATGCACAGTATTATGTTTTTACATGAATAATTCTTTCAGGTCTCACAACTACTTTCTGAGACAAAGGTTGGTTTTGTGCCTTTTTTACAGATGTGGAACCTGAAATTAGTGACTTTCCAAAGGAAGGTGGACTCTGATCCCAGGTCTGTCTAACAGGTACTCACCTCTGAGGTTTCCAGTGTTTCAAGTCTGTTTTCCATACATTTCCAGCTTTTTAATGCCTTTTTTTGGCAAAGTGTTACCAAAAAAAAAAAACCCTTTTATCCAATGAACAGTAACATTTCCTAATGCAAACTTTCCTATATTAAAAGGGATGCAGTAAGTGAAGTGAGGAAGGCATTGAAAAGTATATATGCCTTACAAGCTGAGATGGCTTTTTATCTTGGAATAATGGCTCTTACATCATCATCCCATAGTGTAAATTATTATTTCCTCAAAATATTTCTATATATTTATTTTATTACCTGACTTCAACATGTTGTGTTATTTTCTAATATTTATTTTAAAAATCATAGCTAATGTGCTAGCTCTGGGTTCAGTCTCTGACACTGCACTTAAAAAAATCATCTCAAAAAATTTCTGACATTTTTAAAATGTGCAACATCTCTAGCAATTAGAGAAATGCAAATCAAAATTACTCTAAGATTTCTCACTCCAATCAGAATGGAGCTATCAAGAATACAAACAACAATAAGTGTTGGTGAGGATATGGAGGAAAAGGCACACTCATACATGGCTGGTGAGACTACAAACTGGTGCAGCCAATCTGGAAAGCAGTATGGAGATTCCTTGGAAAACTTGGAATGAAACCACAGCTATCCCACTCCTTGTTTTATTCCCAAGCGACTTAAAAACAGCATACGACAAGGACACAACCATATCAATGTTTATAGCAGCACAGTTCACAATAGCTAAATTGTGGAACCAACCCAGATGGATAGATGAATGGATAGAAAAACTTTGGTGTATATATGCACAATGGAATATTCTTCAGCATTAAAAGAGAATAAAATCATGGCATTTGCAGGTAAATGGATGGAGTTGGAGAATATAATGCTAAGTGAAGTAAGCCAATCCCAAAAAACCAAAGGCTGAATGTTTTTGTTTTTGTTTTTGTTTTTGTTTTATATGAGGATACAGACTCATAATGGTGATGGGGGGAGGGAGCATGGGAGAAATGGAGGAACTTTAAATAGGGCAAAAGGGAGGGAGGGTACCGGAGGGGGCAAGGTAGTAGGAATGATGGTGGAATAAGTTAGACATCATTACCCTAAGTGCATGTATAAAGACAGGAATGGTGTGACTCTCTTTTGTGTACAATCAGGGGCTTGAAAAATTGTGCTCTATATGTGTAATATGAAATGAATTGCATTCAGCCATTGTGTATAATAAGAACAAATAAATAATTTTAAAAAGAAATTATAAGTGAATGTGAAAGCAGAGTAAATTTTCATAGAACTTTGACATAAGCCAGAAGGAAGACACAATTCTTCTTGAATAGAAGTGTTAAATAAATAAATTATAATTGAGCTCTCTATTCATGATGAAATATTCCCAAAAATTGCACTGTACTCAATTTTGAATGGTCTTTGTTGTTGAATTTTGAAAAACCCTTTTCAAGACTTAACTATGTTCAATTAGTTTTTCAAAGAATCTTATTCTAACATGGAGACATCATTATTCCTTAAAAAACCATATTTTCATTTCCACAATAATTTGTCCTGACTTAATAAGGGCCAAGGCCAACCAAATGTTACAAAATTCCAAGAGCTGCCATGTCCAAAAAATATACTGTAAATTTAGCCTCTTGAAATTGGGTATTTCAATGCCACAAATGGAAACTTTCATTTATTATTCAGTTACTTAATTTTAGAAGAACGGGGGTATGTGAATATGTAAGGGGGAAGGGTGTATGTGTATTAGGTTTGGGATTTTAAAAAAGGATTTTATATTTCTAAATTATATGTCTTAGATCCTTCAAAGAAATAATGAATTAAAATTTGCTCCTTTTTTTCCTGGTAAAAACTATTCACTGAGTTGACATCTAAAAAATTAAATTTCAATATTACTGTGTTTGAAGTGGAATTTTCTCTTGAGGAAGAATTTGAACACATTATAAATAAGTAATTGAAATGGATCTCAGTTAAAGTGTTTGTTGTGGAGGAAAAGTGATCTTTTCTTCATGAATAGAAATGGTTTTCATACCACGGTACTGCTATTGTGACAGCACAAATAATATTAATAGCTAATGGAGAATTGGATAAAATATCTCGTATTTGAGTTTTTTTAAAAAAGGATTTGGGTGATTGTCACATGAATGAAATAAAATTTAAGTATTTCTCTGTATTGTGCTTCTACAGTAGACATTCATTTATTCACAATTTTCCTGTGTATGATTATTGGCATTCAAACTTTTTGATTTTCAGATTGTTAAAACCTGAAAAGTATAACCCAGAAACACACTGTTATAAGTGAGCATGAAAAATTTGCACCACCTCCATTGGACCACCTACCTATATTGACTGTTCCTCTTTCAGTACTTGTTTAGAATTCATTGTCTATGCTGGGCATGGTGGCCCAGACTTGTAATCCCAACAGCTCTGTAAACAGGCAGGAGGATCACAAGTTCAAAGCCAGCCTAAGCAACTCAGTGAGACCCTGTCTCTAAATAAAGTATAAAACAAAGAGGCTAGGGATGTGCTGCAGTGGTTAAGTGCCCCTGGATTCAATCAAACACACACACACACACACACACACACACACACACACGGCATTGTCTATTACAATAGTGATCTCCAAAGAAATGTAAGGGTACCTTCAAGTGTATGCAAAATAACCCATTGGAATATAGGAAGTAAGTAGTAAAGCTTCTGTTTGTATTTGCTTTTCATTTCATCTTTTTTTACATGTTAATTTTGGTTTTATAATGTATTTAACAGTAGCACAGTAGCACCTGTATACTATGAAAACTTTTTAAAAATGTATGCTAGTGCATGCTGAAACTTGCTTAGTGATAGAGACTTGCATGTATAACAAAGTTTAGAGCTGGAGTCCTATACTTTTATACTCATTTTATGCTTAAGTAGTGTTTGAACCTTCCTGAGCCCCTACCAACTTTCTGATCTAAGGTGAGTTATCAAATTCCTGTTTCCATAACACCAAAATGTAAGGACACATTGCATATGATGAAGTAATGATCATATCATTTTTGTGAGAGTTTTATAAGAGATGAAATGCTATTCCAATATGTGTAGATTCATGAGAGCAAACAATGAGTCATTTTTTTATTCCTATCATTTTTTACAGTGGCTGATAAAAGATGTTCAATAAATATATGAATATGTTAATAAATAAGGGTCTATATACAATATCATTGACATTTTTATGGGAAAGAGCAAGATATGGTAAAAAATATAATTGATCATTAAGCAGGAAAAAATAAATTAAATCTTATTCCATCCCTGGCACTGTGATTTTTGAGAAGTCATTTATTTTTGCTAAGGTCAGTTTCTTCTATAAATTGGTCATAATAATGTCATTTTCCTATTCAACCTATAGGATTGTTTTCAGAATGAAATCTGTGTAAAGTATATATATGAAAATTTGCCATGAACTCTAAAGAAACTCTGTTAGCTTGGTTATTATTTCTTGGGGTTATATCATCTTCTCTGCCAAATTACACTTGACTGGAAGGAAAGGTATCTCTCTGCCTTCTACTTTTATTGCATTCCCTACAGTGTCTACACAATGATTTATCCATTATGAGTTCTTTCTTTAAAAAAAAAAAAAAAAAACATAGGAATGGTAGTCTATTGCATTCAAGACTGCCCTTCCTTTTCAACAAAAACATGATGGTGTTTGAGGGGTTCCAACCAGTACCAACTTGTGTGCCTTCGAGCATTTTTTATCAATAAAAAGGCAAAGGATGTATCAAGAGAATGCTTGATTTATACCTGTCTAGGCAATCAACCTGCCACCCACAGGAGTGCTGGAAGTTTGGCAGTTAATCAGGAAGGCAATTTTTGTGCTCTATTCTCTATTGTTGCAGTGTTGGGTTTTCCCAATAGTGGTATTCCTTAGTCATTCCATGCCATAGTGAAAGTTCTATGGACAGGAACTTTCCTGTATCTTTATAGCTTCTCCAGTGGCAGAGGAGTGCCTTGTGTATACCAGGTACTCAATAAATACTTAGTGAGTGTAAGAATCAATTTAAAAATTAAGACTATTTATACACATTCAAAATTTTGGGTTATTCATTCAACTGTTAATTTGATGGAATTCAGTAAGAAGTATCCTTCAGTTTCCTTCACTATGGAAAAGATTGGAAACAATGAGACTTTGTGTTGAATTTATTTCCTGTGTTTTATGTTCCTCCCTTATCCAGTTGCATTGCAATTTTTTCTGTTTATGTAGAGACATATTTGTTTTAAATATGTATGAATAATGGGCATTCTTTTGATTAAAATCCGGTCTTATGTAAGCTCTTATTTTTGTGAAGACCATAACTTTATGTTTGAAGGAAATAAAAAATAATTAGTGTGTGTTTAGACATAAATACCATCCATTCTTAAAGATATGCCTCTTTTTGGATGAAGTACACTTTTTTCCCAAATACATAACCCAAGAAATTATTTTATACACAAACCAGAAAGATTACAGACTGAATTTTAAAACTTAACCTCTCAACATACCAGCATCTTAACCTTCATAAATTGAATCATGAACTTGAAGCTTAGAAAATAATCACATTTTCTGAACTACTCAAATTTGCTTTCACTAAGACTCCAATTTAGATATGATTTTTTTCTCACTCTTCTAAATAGCACCTTACAAAAGCAGTTGATGAATATCATCTCTGCAATGTATTATAAAAATATTAAGAAGCTCAGAGTTGTACCAATGTGCTCAATTGACAACAAGTAAGTTCCTTTCTTCTCACCCTGCCACCTCCTTTTTGGTTCAATTAATGAAAAGTGAATTGGCTGAAAAACAAGCTGTGGGGATGAGGAGGTGCAGAGCCCTGGATAAAGAAAACTAGACAATTAGATCCTTGATAATTAGATCCTCAGTAGTCAAGAGTTGATTTATAATCACTCTTTTCAAAGGAGATTTCAAATTGTTGTCCCCTTACCAGACTGGAGAATTCAGTTTGTTAAGATCAATTGATTCTCATGCAGATGATGTAATCTGACAGCCAGCAACATGCAGGGGTCGGGACCAAGCTAAGAACTTTGGAAACACAAGAGTAACTAGAGTAAAATCTTTTCCTCATCATTCAGAATTACATCTCTTAGGGGTTGCTTAAGTCTGTTGCATATTAACAGCATATTGTAAACACGTTTTGTGCTTCTAAAAATTGTTTCTACTTATAAAAAATGAATTTTCTGGTCACAAATTAATTAGGAAAAAGTGATGATGAAGGCTTAGTTATTGATTTATTACTTATCCTAGGGCCCAGGGATATTTCACAGACAAATGGTATAATTCAACCTACTTTTGGGCTTAAGTAGAATTTAATTTAGAGTTCAGTCTATCAATATTCATTTACTACAGCAATAAAATGAGGATCTTTTAAATTGACAGATTTATCATTATTAAATATATGCAAGAAATTTCCCTGATGCCCAAGTATAGCCTCCAAAAATTTAAAAATGCTTTTGAAGTTTAAAAAAAAATCATGCTATATTTTGATTTCAGCTGCCAAAAATCAATTTATAAATAGTTCTAAATTTTGCCTGTCCATAATAAAGTCAAAGTACCAGTTACCCAGATGTTCTTAGTATCGTCCATCCACATAATGAGTCCTCAAATACTTGATGATGTTTTAGTATCTCCTTTGGGACTGGGGAGCAAAAAGGGGAGAACAGATGCCAGCAGAACGGGGTGGGTACAGTCAGCAAAATAATTATAGAGAATATAAGGAGCACAACATTACTGAAAAATCATGGTAATCTCCTGACCAATCTACAACATCTTTCACTGAACCTGAAGTACCCTCTTTTGTACATGCCTTCAGAATCTGAAGACAAGTAACAGTTTTGAATCACCAAAGGTTCTGCGCACATTGACTGTGATAACAGCACAAAGACTGGTTATTTTTTCCAGTGTTTTCTCCACTATATACACTCAATATTTGCTAGTCTCTTTTTTCCTTTATTGCACTAATTGTGATTTATTTATTTGCTTGTTTATTTGTCTCCTCCTTTAACACTATAAGCCAACCTGGTCATTTTGTTTTTAGGAAGGTATCTTTTTAAATAAATGACTAAAAGCATCCCAATTGCTATGCTCCAAATGTGAACGTTTCCTGCCTTCTAAAAGCTAATATTTTATTTGCCTATTTTTGGACTTACTATAAAGGAAATTATAAAACATGGACTATTTTGTGTCCAACTTCTTTTGCTTATTATTATGTTTATGAGATTCAAGTTGGTGTGGTTGTAGATTGGTATGGTTTAAGTAAGTATCCCCAATTCTTTTCCCCAAAATGGTACTCTTGGGAGGTGGTCTATCAGAGAAGTGTAGTTACAGGAAAAACTGCTAAATCCAAAACTGGAGGCAGATAAGCAAACAGAGAGAAGTATAATAGACTGGAGCAGAAATCTTCATGAGAACCAGTAACAGAGAAGGTGAGCCATAGCTATAATTGATAAATTATATAAAGCTCACTGTGGAAAACCCAGAAAGCTAAAAAAAAAAAAAAATCCAGGAGGACCCAGTCATCCATCAAACCTTTTGAATCACTTCTATGAGCTTTAATAAGTCCTGTTAGTGAATTCAGAAGAAAAAGCCCTTGATGCTTCTGGCAGAGGGAGAGGGGAAAGAACCATTTTGAAATATGCCAGAGTATTGTGTGCTTTTTAACAAGTCCAATCCTCAAGATGGTTTTACCAAAGCCTAAGTCGTTGGGGCTTTATAGAGACTAACCTAACTGGAAGTAGGGAAATATCAAACTTTAGCCCCTACCAAACTCCTATTTCACCCAAGGGCAGGGTTGGAATAGGGAAGGAAGACTGAGGGTTGCTGGTGAAGTTCACAGTCCAATAAAAAAAAAACTGGCACCTAAGTATAGGATTATATGGCTCTTCCCCTTCCCTACATCTTACCATTATATTACTAAAGGCCTATTATACCAGTTTCTATATCCAAGAACATCATGATTGCTTTCCAATAAAAAAATTACACACTATACTGAAGAGCTTGAATAATCTTCAGAAACACAGTCAGAAATGACAGGAATGTTAGAACTATCAGATTAGAAATGTCTTTAAAATTATGATTAATATGCTAAAGGCTTTAATGGAAAACATAGACAACATGCAGTAACAGATGTCTAATAGAAGCAGAGAGATGGACATTCTAATAATTGAATTGAGATGGAGATGATGGAGATCAAAAATTATTACAGAAATGGGGTGGGGGATGCCTTTGATGGGCTTATTAGTAAATGGAACAAGTTCCTTGAAAGAATTTCTGGGCTTGAGGATAAACCAAAGAAACTTCTAAAACTGAAATCAAAAAGAAAAAAATTCTGAAAAAAAACGTACAAAATATCGAAGTACAGTTAGACTACTACAAATGGTATACATGTAATGGAAACTTGGGAGAAAATCAGAGAAAAAATATAAGCAATACTTAAAATGAATAATTTTCCCACACTATTATCAACTAAACCGTAGGTCAGAAAGCTCAGAGAATACTAAGTAGGATAAATGCCAAGAATCTATATCTAGGTATATTGTATTCAAACTGCAGAAACTCAAAGAGGAAGAAAAATCTTGAAGAAACTAGAGGGAGGAAGATATACCTTATAAAAGATAAAAAGAATGATCCCACCCACGTCCTGGGTGTATTGTGGGAATGGAGTTCCCCTTGGTGGAATGGGCTGGCTGAGAAATAAAAGCTAAGAGAAATAAAACGAAGAAACCATAGAATTTTAAAAGCCAGAGCAGGACCAGCAAGCTGATCGGACAGATCAAGCTTCTAGACTCTGGCAAAATGGAGCCCACAACTACTTTATTTACATAGAGAAATATCAAAGACATTCTATAGAATGTTCTTCTCCAAAAAAGGTTAAAGCTGGGCTGTTTCAGTTCCTAACGGGTTATGCCCATCTCGGGAGCTACAATGAGGAACCTTCCTAGCAAAGCAGAGAGAAAGGTCACATGCATTGGGTAATCCATTGCCATGGGAAAGCCATGGATAGTTCTTGATGCCAGGCCTAACTCTCCCTGGCTTCATGCAGAGAGAAGATCCTCATATATTTCATGGATGGCTTCCCACAGAATGGAATTACCTCTGACTTCTTCCAGAAATTATGCAAGCAAGAGAAAATAGAGTATAATGTGTAAAGTGTTGGGATTTAAAAATGCCAAGCTAGAATTATTTTCCTAAAAAATTGACTTTTTGAAGTGAAAAAGAGGGCTGGGTTGTGGCTCAGTGGTAGAACACTTTCCTGCTCTGTGGAGCCCTGGGTTCTGCCCCCAGTACTGAAAAGATGAAAAAAAATGAGAAAGAGAAATAAAGCCTTTCCCAGACACAGGGAAATTGTTTCCAGTAGAACTATCTTGCAAGAAGTGTTAGGAGAAGTCCTTCAGAGAAAAGAAAAATCTCATAAATTCAAATCTTCATAAAGTATGGAAGAACATCAAAGCATGAATAAATAATGATAAAATTTTACCTATATTTTTCTTAAGCTAACAGATAACACTTCATTCAAAGTAATAATAGCAATAACTTATTTCATTATATGCTTACTAATATACGTTTAGGAATAAGTGAAATGAAGGACAGCAATGATGCAAGGAATAGAAGGGAAGAATTAGGAATATTTGCTATTAAAAGGGATTTATATTCCCAGTGAAGCAGTATAAACTTATTTAAAAGTGGGCTTGATTAATTGTAAATGTAGGTTGCAAACTCTACAGCCATCATTAAGAAAAAATTTTTTTAAAAGAGTAATTGATATGTTAAGAAAGGAGAAAAAATCATATAAAATGCTCAAAACCAAAAAGGAACAAAAACAAGGACAAAAGATAGAAAACAATGAAAAATATGGTAGATGTTAATCCAAGTATATCAATGGTCACCTTTAAAGTTGATGGTCTAAATATACCAATAAAAGATAGTTTTTAGGAAACTAAAAACTGAGTAGGTCAAAAAAACATGACCTCACTATTATGGTTTAGATATAACATGCTCCCCAGAAGCTCATGTGTGAGATAATACAAGAAAGTTTAAAGGTGAAATGATTGGGTTATAAAAGGTTTAACCTGGTCAGTGTATTAATCTCTCCTCATAGAGATTAAATAGGTGGTAACTGTAGGCTAGTAGGGTGTGTCTGGAGGAGGTGGGTCATTGGTGGTGTGCCTTTGGGGCATATATTTTGTCCATGATGAGAGGAACTCTCTTTCTCTCCCCCCTCCTTCTCTTCTCTCTCTCTTTCCCTCCCTCCTTCTCTCTCTCTCTCTCTCTCTCTCTCTCTCTCTCTCTCTCTCTCTCTCTCTCTCTCTCTCTCTCTCTCTCTCTCTCTCCCCTCTCCTTCCTGTTGCCTTGTCCGTAACCACTTTCCTCTGCCATGTCCTTCTACCATAATATTCTACCTTACCTCAGGCCCAAGGAATGGAATCAGCCATCTATGGACTGAGACCTCTGAAACTGTGAGCCCCTGATTCTTTGACAAGATCAATAAAATCAGTGTGTTTCTAACCAGGATAACTACAGAAAGACAGAGAAAGAGAAACAACTTACAAATTATAGAAGACATTATATAGGTGACATCACCAAAAATAACATGGATATTAAAAGAATAATAAAGGAACATTATGAACAACTTTATGCTCACAAATCTTGTAGCATTTGTTAAATAAACCAATTCCTTAAAAGACACCACCTATGAAAACTCACACAGGAAGGAATAAACAATGTAAATCAGCCTGTACCTGTTAAAGAAACTGAATCAATAATTTAAAAATTTTCAAGTCAAAACTACTCTAAGATTTTTTCTCAATCATCAAGAATAGGGGCAACAATAAATGTTGTTGAGGATGTAGGGGAAAAGGTATACTCATACGTTGGTGGTGGGACTGCAAATTGGTGCAACTACTATGGAAAGCAGTGGAGATTCCTCAGAAAACTTGGAATGAAACCACCATTTGACTCAATCATCCCACTCCTCGGTTTATACCCAAAGGACCTAAAATCAGCATACTACAATAATGCAGCCACGTCAATATTTACAGCAGCTCAATTCACAATAGCTAAACTATGGAACCAATCTAGGTGTCCTTCAACAGATGAATGGATAAAAAAAATGTAATATATGCATTCAATGGAATATTACTCAGCTTTAGAGAAGAATGGAACTATGACATTTGCCAGTAAAATGGATGGAGTTGGAGAATATCATGCTAAGCGAAATAAGCCAATCCCAAAAAACCAAAGACCGAATGTTTTCTCTAATATGTGCATGCTAATTCACAATAAGGCAGGGGGCACCAGAGAAGAATAGCGTTACCTTAGATTAGGTGGAGAGAAGTGATGGAGAAGAAGGGAGGGGATGTGGGGATAGGAAAGATAGTAGAATGAAACAGACATTATTACTGTATGTATATATGTGACCAATGTGATTCTATAACATGTACACTCAGAAATATGAGAAATTATATCCTATCTATGTATGATATATAAAAGTGCATAAATGCAATCTACTGTCATGTATAACTACTTAAAACAAATTAAAATTTTTTAAAAAAAAATTTTCAAAACACAAAGCATCAGTCCCAGACAGGTTCACTCATGAATTCTACCAAATATTTAAGAAGTTCTAATGATTCTCTACAATCTCTTACAGAATAAAGAAGCCTAACTCATTCTAAGCCCAACATATTTTAATTCTAAAACCAAAGATATTACAAGCAAAGAAAACTATAGACCAATAGCTCTTATGAACATGCATGCTAACATCCAAAAAAATACAATAAAAAGTAAATCAAAACCCCTGATGAATAAAAAGAATTGCAGACCATGACCAATTGAGATTTATAGTGAAAGTACCGCAAATGTAATAAGAAAAGAAAAAGTACATAGATTATGAAAGAAGGCTGGGGATGTGGCTCAAGTGGTAGCATGCTCGCCTAGGATGTGTGAGGCACTGGGTTCGATTCTCAGCACCACATAAAAATAAAATAGATTATGAAAGAAGAAGTAAGAGCTCATTATGCACAGATAGCATTATCTTAAATGTATATGACCTGAAAGAATTGACAAAAACTATTGGAAGTAATAAAACTCTGTTGCAAAGTTGCAGGACATAAGGCTAATATACAAAAGACAATCACTTTCCTATATAACAGGTAGAATTTGATGTTAAAAACAGTACATTTATATTAGCACTTAAAAAATTACAATACTTAGGTATAAATCTAATGAAATATATTTAAGATCTATACAAAAAAAGTACAAAATTCTGATGAATGATATCATAGAAGAATTAAATGATGTAAAGATATTTCACATTTAGGGATAGGGAGTCAATGTAGTCAAGATGTCATTTTATCCAAACTCAACTCCTAGAGACAATGCAATTCTAATCAAAATTCCAGCAAGTCATTTTGTGAAAATTGATGAGCTGATTTTAAAGTTTATATGGAAAGGCAAAAAACCCAGAATAACCAATACAATATAATAAAGGAGAAGAATAAAATTGCAAGACTGATATTACCTGACCTCCGATTTACTATAAAGTTACAGTGACTAAGACACTGTAAAATTAGTGAAAGAATTTGACAAATAGATCCAGAAAACAAAATAGAGAGCGCATAAACATACCTACATAATTATAGTCATGTCACAAAAGAATAAATGCAACACAATGCAGCCAAGATAGTCAGGAACATAAAGATGAATCTAGACCCAGATCTTTCACTTTTTGTAAAAATTAATCTTAAAATATCAGAGACATAAATGTAAAATGCAAAATATAAAACTGCTAAAAGACAACATAGAGAAAACCTACATGGTCTGGTATGGTTATGACTTAAAAGATCTAGCATATTTCTGGAAAGACAAACATACCAATTGAATGTGTTAGTAATAGGATCAGATGAACAGACAGTAAGTATTCCAGTGCTTTATTTGCAAGTCCATCTTTGAACAACATGGACTTGATAAAAGTCATTTCCTTGTTTTCCTTCCTTAAGTAAGTAAGTAAATAATAGATAAGCTGGACTTCATTAAAATTAAAAACTTCTACTCCATGAAAGATAATTTAAATAGAATGAAAAGACACTCTACAAATGTGAAGAAAGTTTTGCAAAAAAAAAAAAAAATCAGATAACTGTTATCCAAAATGGTAAAGAACTCTTAAAACTCAACATTATTTAAAATGAGCAAATGAACAAATTGTGCATCTCAATAGACATCTCACTAAAGCAGGTAGACAGATGCCAAATCAGCATATGAAAAGTGTTCCATCTCATATGGCATTTGTGAACTACAAATTAAAACAAGAAGACACCATGAGAACGGCCCAAATTGAGCAAGGGGATATCCTATACTTTGTTAATGGGAAAGCTAAATGGTAGAGCCACTATGAAAGGCAGTTTGACAGCTACTTGCAAAACTAAACATACTCTTGCCGTACAATATAGCAATCTCCCTGATATTTGCCCAAATGAACTGAAACTTTGTCCACACAAAAAACCTGCACAAGAATGTTTATAGTGGCTTTAATCATAATTACCCAAACTTGAAAGCAACCAAAACATCCTCAGTAGGTGAGTAGATAAATAAACTGTGGTACATCCAGACACTGTGTACAATTCAGCTCTAAAAAGGAAGCAATCAAGCCAGAAAAGAGAGAAAGAGAAATTTTTAATTCATATTACTAAGTAAAAAAAAAAAGCCAATCTGAAAAGGCTACTTACTTTATGATTTCAATTATGTTGCATGCCAAAAAGACAAAGAATGGAGTCAGAAAAAAAAAATATCAGTAGTTGCCAGGGTTAGGTGGGATGAAGGGATGAACAGGAAGGGAACAGAGGATTTTTAAGACAGTGAAACTATTCTATATGATACTACACTGATGGATACTGTTATAGTTTAGATAGCAGGGGTCCCTCAAAAGCTCACATGTGAGATAATGGAAGAAGGTTTAGAAGAAAAGTGATTGGATTATGAGAGACTTAACCCGCTTAGTGAATTAGTCCCCAGATGGGATTAATTGAGTGGTAATTGAAGGTGGGTAGAGTGTGGATGGAGGTGGGTCATTGTGGGTATGCCTTTGTAATATATATTTTATATCTGACAAATAACACATCTTAACCAAAATGAAGAAATGGAACGAAAAGAAGGAAGTGACTTTTATCAAGTCCATATTGTTCAAAGATGGACTTGCAAATAAAGCACTGGAATACTGTCTGTTCAATTGATCCTATTACTAACACATTCAACTGATATGTTTTGTCTTTCCAGAAATATGCTAGATCTTATTCAAGAGTAAACTCTTTACTCACCTTAGGCCATCACTGAGGCCCATTAAATTGCAGATCTCATTTTTAGTAGGAAAAAAACAATTTATTCAAGAAACACAAGTTACAGTATATAAAGGCTGAAGTGAAGGGCTTGAGTAAGTTTCACAAGGTCCATCAAGTTAAGAGAATATGTCAGTATGCCTTTGGGGCTATGGTTGAAAAACACCTTATAAACATTGTGGAAAGAAGATTAGAACCAAAAAGAAGAAATAAAAACAATCATAACTGCCTGACTCAGCTAGCCCTTAAACCCTATTTTGATGTCTGAAAACCATATCAAAGAGAACATTCATCAATTAGACTCGCACAAACCCTACTTTGTTTCATCCACATTGTTGAAATTTTTCTGTTTTATTAAACAATGATTCTTTGTGCTAAGGGCAATATGCATGCCCTATAACTAGTCATCTGTCTGAGGTTCAAAATCCTGTTTGGGATGTTGATTTCAATATCAAAGGACTGAATCATAGAATCAAGAAATACAGAAGAGAATTGGGAGTGTGACACTGGGGTGAGATAATGACCCTGAAAGAAAGTCAGAAAACATTATAAGAAATAAGAGAAAACACCATCCTCAAGAAACAGACGATCCAGAATTCTTGACACAAGCTGGGTCCAATATTTTTCCAGATCTGCTTCTTCCAGCAAACCTCATCAACACTTTTAATTTATCTATTAATTAATATCAACTATTTAGTACTTACCTGCTACAGAGAGACCTCAGCCAGCTAGGAATCAGGAATTTACAGCCAGACGTATTGTTGCCAGGAAAGCAGACCTGCAGCCAGGTTTCCTTGGGGGACATTGCCATGGTAGGAGGAATAAGTGGTGACACTCATGGCCATCTTGTTACCTGAGGGCCTCAAGAGCCTCTGCCTGTCTCATATCAACAATCAACCCAACTCCCTCACTTATTTGGGGATTTGCCGCATCCGGCTAACGGAGCCGAGTCCGGTGAGGGACGGCGGGGTTAAAAAATACACAGGACACCAAGGTTCTTCATCCAGGAGGGAGCATGTGCGCTTTATTGCCCAATTTGTTCCCCTTATATATCTTTTTAACAGCTGCGGGAAATCACTCAAAAGTGAGGAGGGAAGAGTAATAACTGCGTCCTTGGGTTACCGTCACGTCACCGTCCCCTATCAGGAGGCTCAAACAGGTCAAGATGTTCCCGAGAGACACATATGCTCAAGGCAGATAAACGGGAAACCGCAAGCCCGTGAGCTGGCCACATTGACATGCAGAACAAAGAACTGGGGGTTGAGTCCCCAGGGGCCAGGGCGGGTCTGCTACCAGCAGGGATTATGGTTAGGGAAAACAAGAATAATTCTTTCTCATCAGAAGAGTATCAACCTATTATTAAGAGCTATATAAATGGTATAGAATATTAATCTACTTCTCCAAGAAATTTCAGTCAAATTAAGGGGGGAAAATGCCATACCTAAAACCTAGTACTATTAAGTGTTCAATTATGTGATTTAGACTATGGAGGCAACAGAAAGTATAGGCATCCAATAATATTATTTCTATTTTCATTCCAAGAGAGTTTGATCATTAATCCAAGGCTTAAATGTTCTGTTGTAACAGAAATCATTTATGACTCAGAGCCGGTTTAACGTTTATATGACTTTTGCATATGGAAAACAAATATAAAACAGGGAAGGAGTGTGGATGAAATTTTGAAATTACCAAATTATACTTCATCTAGTACACAAAAGAGAAAAATGGAATTTTTTTCATTTATAGAAGTGAAAATGTTTCTTAGATGAAACGTTATATAAAATTTTAATGTGGCTTTCTTATATAAAAAAGACACAAGTGAAGAGTTAATATCTATATTAAAAGCAGCTATCAATTGGAAATATAAAGTTTCTAGATGCTATGAAACATATACTATGCTGAAAGAATCTTTAGCAACAAAAGCTCTATTTATACTTCTTTCAAATATACTTTTAAAAGACCAAGAATAAAATGCATTTCCAGATACAGCAGACTCATTTGCCTGAAATTCAGCCATTGCTTTTCAGAATGGTGTTAATGTTTTTTTTTTCCACTTGTGTTACTGTCTTCTCAATTTTATGGCACAAAACCACCTTGGCAAATAGAAGAAAACTATATAGAAACAAATTAGTAAATAAAATAGAAGTTAATCAGGTTGTGATCTCAAAGGAAATTAATTTGTAATGCATAAATACTGATGACAGAGCACTTTAGTGGGTAGTAATATTGAATTGAGACATGTATAAGAAATGCTTAGAAGTAAAGTTCAAATAAACAGTATAAAATATTGCAAAAAATTTCCAAAATTATATAGAGTTTATTATATTCAGGTAATATAGTCAAGTCTCTTTCATTATAGTCCCTTCAGGCTGCTGTAACAAAATAGCATAAACAACAAAAAAATCCTTTCTCACCGTTCTGGAAACTATAAATTTCAAGATCAAGGCAATGTCTGGTGAAGTCCCATTCCACATATCCAGCAACTTATATTTGTGTCCTCAAGTGCCACGGGGACCAGGTAGCTCTCTCTGATTTCTTTTATAATGGTACTAATTGGTTCATGAGGATAGAAGTTTCATAACCTAATGGCCTCCTTAAGATCTCTGCCTCCTAATACCATTATATTGGGGATTAAGTTTAACATGGGGGGGGGGGGCACAAATATTCAGATCAGTGCAATATTATTGTTGTTTTAACCCTTAAGGAACCATTGATATATGGAGAAAAATATTTTGTATTCAATTGTGCCTCATTTTATCCAATACATTTAAAAATATGTGTGTTATAATGTACATAATATATTAATATGGTTATATGTCATTTATAAATGAATAAGTAAAGTATGAATGGGAGAAGGTGATCAAAATTCCTTTTTATTCTTGTGTAGAACATATTGAAATCATTAGAGACTGGCTTTAGAGTTATGAGCCATCAGTGAACATAAATAATAAAAAGAAAACACAGAATAAAATGCTAATCTGAATATTTGGAATGGGATTGGCATATTTTATTTGAATGAAGAAAAAGCAGGGATTAAGCAAGGAAAAAATTGCTCTTGTTCCTTCTGCAGAAGAAACAAATGAAGGAGGGTGATACACTAACTAATACATAGTAAAGTAAGCAAGAGCTACAGTAGTCAAGATTAGTATAGAAGCAAAAGGAAAATAAGTATGTAAAACTATCTCCTGTATCAATTTTGGTGTCACCCAGACATGTGAATAAATAAGAAATGACGGAAGAGCCAAGAATAGCAAGCCTAAGATGATGTAAAAAGAGCATGTGTAAAGGCGTTGATATAGTAAAAGAAAAGCTCCCTCCTAGAAAACTACCAAAATGCCAATATTTTTTATTTTTAAAATTAAAAATGTTTGTCCAGAATGTCTCCCAAAGATGCTTTGTCTTCTCCTTGAATTCTTCTACCTTGCTAACTTGTTCTTATTTCCTCTGCTTCTTTCTATCCTGCTCCTGGTCTACTTCCTAGACCAAAAGCTTGGAGAAAATGAAGTTCCTGTTCAAGTCCACAGTGTCCCTCAATGAACTAGCTGGTCTTTTTTTCTTTTTTTTTTTTTTAATATTTTTTAGTTGTTGATGTACCTTTATTTTTTTATATGTGCTACTAAGGATTGAACTCAGTGCCTTACACACGCCAGGCAAGTGCTCTGCCATTGAGCTACAGCCCCAGCCCCGAACTAGCTAGTCTAACTTAAAAAATATAATAATAGGGCTGGGGATATAGCTAAGTTGGTAGAGTGCTTGCCTTGCATGCACAAGGCCCTGGGGTCAATCCCAGCACCACGAAAACAAACAAAAAATATAATAATAAAAGGAATAACAATAATAACAGTATTAGCTAACATGAACTCTTATATACAAGCACTGTTTTCAGGTAGACATAATTGTCCATTTGATAGACAAAGAAACCAAAGTGTATATTACTCAAACTAATCAACAGTTCAATGGCAAGGCCAGGATTCAAAGCAAGGTATTTGATTCTAGTCTCTGTATTCTTGACTAGCATGCACTGCAATGTAACAATAAAAATAAAAACCAAAGGAAGGTTGAACAGATTCCCTATTAAATATTTTTTGTGTTTTCCTATTCCTAAAATCCCAACAATCTAGATCCTGTATTTGGATCAACTAATACTACCAAAATGGATAAGTCCAACTTGTGGTCTTCTAAGTGTATGGGGCAGACAGAGAGGAATGGCCTCTACTCTAGCTGCAAATGTTGTTGCTTTAGGCACTCCAATGCAGGTGAAGAAGAAATTGCAAGGCTGGCAGTGCTTTTTATCCTTTGTACATCTAAATGCTGTGCTCAGCAGTATAACTATTAAGCAAAGCCTGGCACTGCTGTTCATTCTCTCTCACGTCTTTTATCTATGCAGTGCTTTCTCCTTAAAATAAACCTTTGAAATTCTGAAAAGCCCATGCTTAATTTCCCATCATTCCACACCTATGCCCAGCTTCAAGATTGGCTTTGATGTGTATCTAAAGTGGCTTGGCACCCCCCTCTGTCATCATTCCCTGGATCTGTCTCTCTGTGAAACTGTCATATGATCATCACTGTCCCATGTGAGGAGAGCAGCTGCATAAAGAACTGGGATGAAATCCTTCCACAACTTCATGTGGCTTGTGGATTATGCTAAAGACTGCTGGAGGGAGCAATATGAATAGGTAAGAACGTGTTTTGAAACCACATGAGAGTTATGCAGTGACCCTACCCTAAGCCATAGACCTTCAATGTTAGCATTTTAATTCAGAAATTTTATTCTCACCATAGATTACAATGGCAGCCAACCATAAACTGCTAGATTTAATGCTTTTTTCTCTAAGGTTGAGTGATAAGCTCACCATAGTATGTATTTGTGTTTTAGGTAATACCTTTTGGTGAACATTAATGTGGTAGATATTGTTCTCAGTTCATTTTAAATGGCTCTAGAGACTATATGGTTCCTTCTTCCAATTAATATCCCATTTCAGAACTTCAAACCTCCAAATGGAAATTAATAGATAATTCTTTATCAACATCGAAATATAGCATCTATTAACCATTGGTAGATAGCATATTCTAGTAACATGATTGTTATGAAAATATCTAACAATATAAATAACAAAAATAGCCAATCTCTAAATATGTGAAAAATTATCAGAGACTGTAGGAGTCGCTGGAAAACATTCAAAGTTTTATTATATAGTTTTATATCCTATATAACATTGCTTAATTTTTTAAATCTCAGTTTCTGTTTCTTTTTTACTTAATTTAAGTTGATTTGTTTCTTGAGGTACATGATATCTGACGTTAGGGTAAGGCATCCAAAACTCTCAGCATTTCACCCAAATTTGTCACTTTAAAATTCTTATCACAAGTATAAAATATTGAAGTGGAAAGGCTGATGCTGGAAGGGAGCTTGGAGAGCATCTTAATATCTGTATAGGATTAAAAATGAAACCAGGAGAGTTTCTATAATAACTTGGGGCCAACTAAATGCAATACACTGTTCCAGATGTCGTAATAAAAGATAAGCCCAGGACTGACTGATATGCAATTCACCAGCTCCTAAATCCATTGCCCTCCAGATGAGGTCAGCCAGTGCAAGCCTTGACAGGAGATCAACTGGAAGAAGGAAGGAGAGTGACAAGGTTATTATTCCCTTGGTTTCCTTGCTTTTCAGGTTCCCTGGGTAGACACAGACATAGCCCACTGCATCTCTTGTTGTGAACTCAGCCTTTGCCTTCTGAGTTCCAATAACATTATCTTCCCTCATTCTTTAGTCCTGGGATGGTGACAGCTTTGCTGCGGCATGTCCTGCCTGTGCTTCTGTGCTCTGCCTTGTGCTTAACCTATCCCAAACTTTATGACTACTTTCCTCATAATAAATCTTCCTTAGCTGATTCTGAGTATGTTGTTTCCTTTTGGAATACTAACAGAGATATCATCAGTGCAGATCTCAGGAAATTTAGAATTTAGCTGAATTTCCTAAGGCCATTCAGAAGTTGAGGATTTGAGTTGCCTAATTCAGATCTCCTAACTTCTGACTAGGAGATCATTTAAATTCCCCACTGGCCCTTAGACTACCTTAACTGACCCAACAAATGGTCAGGTATGTATAGTTTGGTAAATTCCAGACTTCTTAGGAATTTAATGCTGGTATTTAAAATTGGTAATATTCATATCAAATGCCTGGATTTCTGGTTGGATGTGGTTACTATGCATGGTATCAGATTTGGTACTATCTTGTTTCCTATAGTTTCTACCATTTTCCCTTGCCTCACTCCCAACCTATTGGTCCTAATAAGCATTGTTTGCAAACCTTGCCTTAATGTGTTTTCTCTTCAAAAGATGTTTGTATATGAGAAAAATGGAAAAAATGTTAAGTATGGAAAGAATCTTTTAATGGCAGGATATTGGGTATCAGTAGTACTGGAGAAGTGGAGAGAAGTTTTTTTTGTTTATTTGTTTCTTTTGCTTTGTTTTAACTAGACAAAGAAAACAACAGGGCTTCTGATAGCCTTGAAATCACAGTATTTGAAAGTTCTTATTCTGGACAGCCATCCTGAGAGACTGGCTTTTCAGAACTCATTCCAGAGCTATTCTACAGTGTTGACTATGTGTCCTTAAAAACCTTTTTTTCCCCTATCATCAACATTTTCCAGTTCTTTATTTCTGCTCACCATATGGTATTATGGTCATATCTTCCCACTGAACATGCTTATCATTATATTGACAATAAAAGAGATATATTATTATATTGACAATAAAAGAGATAATAAAACAATAGAAAAATCCATAACCCAGTATGTGCAGTAACTACACCTGTTTTAGTTTAATAATATTACAGAATCATATATGCTTGACTCCAAAAGAACATAATGATCAAAAAAGAGCCTTGTTCCAGTTCCAACATCTGCTAGAGACATTCTCTTGGATCTTTCCCCAGTGATATGGATTAAGGAATGGGGATAAAATATACATTTACACAAATACAATTCAAGTCTTTAAAAAATTATTTCCTCAAACATATATTAATGACCGAAAACCTTTAACTTATAAAATAACAGCACAGTTTCATGATATCAATGCAATCATCCAGTATGATCCATAAAATTTTCCATATCCTTGGAGAGATTTCTTTATTGGGACTTTAATATCTTCAGACAGGCAGACCATCCTATCATCATACATTCCTCTCCTGAGCAAATTAATTATATTGTCATTATTTCAAGTGTGTATAATTAATTTAAAATATCTTACTAAATATTAGACATGAACAATGGCCCAGATGCATAAATCTCTACATATTTTGTTTGCCTAAGTTATATAAACCATTGCTTCTAAACAAGTTCTATCATTAGAAATTAAATGACTTTACTTATGCAAAGTATCATGAAGCAGGAATTTTTAAGTTTAATATGAAGAGTTTAATTTTTGTGTTTAATTTTTATGTTTAAGATGTATAGTTAAATAATTAAATTGAAAAATCTGTATAAAACTGTATAAAACAATTTTATACAAGAAGTAAAGCCTCTCAAAGAAGTTAGTGCTGAAAAAAATAAAGATTTTAACTATTTGGTGGGCTTTACAATCACAAAGAAAGATGATTATTACCACAATGCTTTTATTATTTGCTATTGTTTATTTCAGACATGGATGACAATATTAGCATCCCCCTTTGGAATATTCGCTTCCTGTTTTAAGTCCAGATAATACAACTTAGGTAGCTATGAAACCCTGTGAGTCTTGCTCAAGAAAAGAATTGTATGAATTTACTTTTGCATTTTGCAGTAAAGCATTTGTTCTTTTCCTGATTGGATTGCCTTTTGTTCTATAAAGTGTGTTTTTAGAACCCAATAGACACAGAATAAGTTTTCAATAATTTTTCACTGTATGTGATTAATGAATGACTTTCAAATAACATAATATACATTAACTAGAAATATAAGTATCCTACTTATATTGCAATATGTATGTTTAAGATTTTTTAAATGAAAACTTTCCAAAAACATAACATTATTTCATAATAAAACTCAATTCCCATTATAGGTCACAGTTACTTTTTCTTATTACCTTCTCTAGAAGCAAATAGGTAATAGAGTAGTATCAGAGTTTTTAACAGAGAGAAATTCTAATCTGTTTTGTATCAAGTTCACTCATCTTTTCCCTGTTCCTCTGCATCTTCCTGTGTTTCCTCAAGTTAGGACAGAATGAAAAATGCCTATAATGCTAGTCTTAGCTCTCAGAGATGTGTTTCCAGTTTCACATCATATTCCCTGCCTAATGGAGATATGGGATATGATAGTAGAGGTTTCATAACAAATTTAACAAATTTGGCCAAAATATTATTCTGGAATTTCATGAAGGAATGAACCAGAAACATAATCAGAAGCAAAGAAAAGTATAAATTCAATCTTCTTTCTGTAGCTGTTCTCATGACTGGAAATATGATCATATTGTTTGGGATAATAGAAAATGAATATTTTACTGGAAAATATTTTGGACAGCAACTTATTTTTGTTTATAACAGTATCTTATTTTATTTTAAGTCACTCCCTGACTTAAAGGGATATTAGATAATGTCTTTTAAGTGACTGAGACTTAAGCTGAAGAACAAAGTATAAATTAGTATTAGCACAGTCTAAACCAGATTTTGCACATCTTGTTTTCAAGTTCATATGTCTTTTACATTTCAGATGAGTCAAACTGAAAACTTCATTTATTACCTTTTAAGATATCATACTAAGTCAGAGATTAAACATAAAATCTTTATTAGTATAGAAATAATAAATTTCTATAATTTTTACTAGTATAGAAATAATAAATTTCAATAATTATCAATTAAGAAAGATCATGTCAACAAATAAGCAAAATAGTATCCTTTCAATAGATTATTAAATGCATTTGACATTTTCTTGTCTTTGATTTTTAATAAAAAATATTTTGGCAATAAAAAATTCTTTTCACCCTTTGATCTTGAGAAAGTTAGAAAAAGGCAAGGAAATAATTTTTATAACATAAACTATATATGAAAACTAAAAGGGGAATCAAGGCAGTTATACAGAAAGTTCAAGTCAAGAAAAATTGTTAACTATTTTACATAAGATGTAGTGCTTATTAGAGATTATAGAGGATTGTTAAACAGTTTTGGTTACTGAATGACTAGGTTCAGTGATTTAGGCTATATTTGAATATCAAATTTATATGAAAGATTCAATTAATAAAAGGATTAAAATGATCATTTTGTGATGAAGTTGTCATTATTGTAAGATAAAGGATTTTTAAAATTTATACAATATTAATAAGTTTCAAAGGAGGAATTTGCTTCTAATGAAAGATTCAGTATATAAAATACTATAAAGATTGATTATGTAAAATACTATATTTTAACAGTAACTTATTTAAAAATCAAATCAAACACTTGATCAGTTTTAATAACAATAAATTTTGGGTAAAACTTGTCTGAGTCATTGACAGTATCATTCAATTTAGACATCTACCTCACGTTCAAGCATCGAATTCCACTGCTAAAAATTAAGTCAGTAATACAAGATAACTGTTGGTTCAGTTACTTAAATTAAAGGAAAACATACATTCCTTCATAAGAAATCCTTCAAACTGTTTTACATAAATGTTTTGGCCAGTCAGCCAATGTAGATGATAGATTCTCACTCTGTCTAATTTGCTCTGGGAATATTTATGTAGTCAGTTTGGCAATAATTAATTTTAATCAATTCTCAATCCTGGAAATTAAAACATCTCCCTAGTGGAATTTCTGCAGTAGTTGTTACCCTATATCTCTTTAAGACAAATTGCAAAATATACAGGACAGTGTACCACATGTGTTATAGGAACGATGCACCCACTAATGGATCTGGCAAGTGACACTCAAGAATATAATGACCTTCAAGATATCTGTCCCATCAGGTCCCTCTTTGTGGATGTAACAAAGATTTCTAGTGGCCAAATGTCTACTTAGTTCATAAATCTAAACCGATTTTAACATAGAACATTATTTTAATAGGTTCTAATGAAACCATGTTGAAAGTCATCCCAATCTGACCTTGAGGGAAGGACATAGAGTCTTAACAAGAAAACACTACTCTCTTGCACTGAGCAGCCTGTTATTTTTCCTGTAGACTTCCAAGTTTCTTTTATAGATTCCACCAAACACTTGCCTTATGTATCATTCTTTATTACAGCTTATGACTAGAAGAAGTTAATGTTGAGTTTAAGGTATGGAATGAATGACCATTTTAGTACTCACAAGAACTTTCAAGAGTTAAATCTAATCCAAATGATAGTTTAATTTTAACTAGGTTTTGATACCTAGAATTTTACGGTGGTAGCAAAAAAGAAAATTTCAGCATAGTAAATTTAACTTCCAAAAGCTTTATTTTGATTCAGCAGTTTCAAAGTTTCCTCATTTTGCTACTATTTTCTCCACCCCAAGCTTCTTATGACCATTACTCTGAGTCTCTATCAAAAATGTCATATTTCATAGATCACATTATGTAAACAATTAGTCTAGTATCATAGTAAATATACAGTAATGATTTACAGAGTAGGGTTAAAAAACTTACTCATTTGAAAAAGGGAAGGAATGAATTGATTCGATCTTTTATTAAATACACAACCACACCCTAATTTTTGTTGTTTTTCTATATGTGTACAATAAAACAAACATGACTAAGAGAGTACTATTAATTAGTTATTTTTATTTACTTAGTTATTTTAACTAGCATAAATTAATAATTATAAATGACCCATAACTAAAATATTAACTTTTCTTCAAATAGATATTGAAAAAAAAAGGCTATGTCCATGTTTGATTTAGATCTAGCATGCTATATATGTTATTCATTTTTTATGTGCTACTAATTTTTCTTTCATTATCTTTATATACATGTGTATATCATATATATCACATACATCTAATATATCTATAAATATCAATATACTGCAGTCTATTCATATGTCCATCTATGTATTTATCAAACCATTTATCAGCCAGGCAAGGTGACACAGGTGTGTAGTTCCAGTGCTCAGGAGGCTGAGGTGGTCAGCTGGAGCCCAGAAGTTCAAACCAGCCTGGGCAACATAGAGAGATTCCCTCAAAAAAAGGGAAAAAGTTCTTTATCTATAGTGTCAAAAACAAATTTGATAAGTAAATCCTTTCATGGATAGATATTTTGAATGTAAACTAGAGATCAGTAGTTGCTTAAATCATTACAATCCACCAGTTTGAATTGATACTTAGTAAATAAAATTGCATATAGTTCATCAATATGGAACATGTGAATTAACTAAAAATAAAATAAGAGGAACCTAAAATACAATCAGAAATTCTGACACAAGTGCTTTCTGTCATTCTTAAATTGTTATTATAAAGCTATATTCTTTCTGTTGACTTTTAATTTTGACTTCTTGAGAGATGAATTTTATACTGGGCCTCTCCTATTGATTGCTGACCATTTCCTCTCATTGATGTTAAATACCATGCAAAGAATGCATCAGCAATGTAACGTGGCCTGAAATGGATCTGCAAATTGAACATGACCAGGAGAAATATATCCAATTTTTTGCTTAGCAGAGAATACAGAAGTCTTATATATGTTTCTTTTATGCTATTTTTCTGTTAGCACATTTACAGAATATTTACTAATATACTATTAGTAGTTAACTCAGTGAAGACAGTAGCATCTTATTTTTACCAAAAAAATTTGCTTCAGTGTTCTGTTTGTAAAAGGTAGTAGCATGGTCTTCTTGGTGGTGTAAAGCTATTCCTAGGTCAAATCTTTTTTATGCTTCGGATCTTATGACACACTGATTCTTGAGGCCATTTCTACGGTCTTCTATAGAAGATGCTATATTATAAGGAACAAATAGCTAAATTGTTTTTTAGTCAGCTATTTTACTGCTGTGAACAAAAGACCTCACAAGAACAATTAGAGGAGGAAAAGTTTATTTGGGGGTTCACAGTTTCAGAGACCTCAGTCCACAGATGGCCAACTCCATTGCTCTGGGTCTAAGATGAGACATACTGGGGGAAGGGTGTGGTAGAGAAACATGGAACCAGGATTGGAATTAGAAAGGTGGGGGGAAGAGAGAGAGATAGAGATATCTGTTCATTAAGAACAAAATACGTACCCCAAAGGCATGTCCCCAATGACCCACCTCCTCCAATCACACCCTACTTGCCTAAAGTTACCATCCAGTTAATCCTTATTAGGGGATTAATATACTAATTAGGTTAAAACTCTCATAATCCAATCATTTCACCTCTAAATTTTCTTGCATTTTCTCACACATGAGCTTTTGGGGGAATATCTCGTATATAAACCATAACAATTATCTTAAGTTTTCTATGTTATCTTTAATATCCTTTGTTAAGGTTGAACCAGTAGAATACATATATAAAATAATATGTTTGTGGTATATTCAGCTATAATCATTATGAATGCCCCATGTATTAATATGATATAATGTAAAATAACTTATTATCTTAGTTATTGAAGCTAAAATCAATAGTAGACTATCATTTCTTTATTTTTTTTAAATATTTATTTTTTAGTTGTAGTTGGACACAATATCTTTATTTTATTTATTTTTATGTGGTGCTGAGGATCAAACCCAGGGCCTTGTACATGCTAGGCGAGCGCTCTACCACTGAGCCACAACCCCAGATACTATTTCTTTATTTAATAATATAATAGTATTATTATAAAATCTAGAGGTTTCTTTTTTTGTCTTTATATATGTTGAAATCCTTCTACCTTTACCTCTTATAAGGAAGGTACAATATTAATGCCCTTATTTAGCTTACTATACTATATGTAATATTCATGTGATTTTTAGATTATAATTACAAAAAGAAGAACAAGCTACTAAAAAAAAAAAAAAAAAAAAAAGAGTACTAAGGAGTCTTCCATGCTCAGAATCCAGAAGCAGAAAACCCAGGAAATCTTACTAGCACATAGCCCATTCCTTTTGATTTTCCTCAAAATTTTTTATTTTGAGTGATGGTATCAGTAAGTTGAATTAACACATAAGCCAAATGATCTATAAACTGGTCTAAGATTGTCACTGTTGTTTAATATGACAACATTCCAGAATTGAAAACACTGAAATTTAAGTTGGGAGTTTCTTTATGTTTTGTTTTGAGGACCATACATTAGCATTAGTATTCAGTGTTTCCCAGCATAAGATACTGATTTTTCACAATTTCTTTCTTCTCAAACTTAGCTTCCTATTGAAATCACCTGGAACTTCAAAAACTGCTGATATCTGAATTCCACCCACAGAAATTCTGATGTAACTTGCATAGAAGCCAAGGCATTGGGTCTTATAATATCTCCCCCAGGTGATTATAATGTACAGCAGACTTGGCATCTACTGGTATATATAAATTTGATATTCTTATTACAACTCACTGCTGGACTGCCACCCAACTTTTTCAACCATCTCATTTACTGAAGAGATGGTCTCCTTTTTTCTCTCTTTCCTTTCACTTATTAAAGACATTTCTGTCCATGTTTGAATGTGACAGTAAAAAAAAAATAAAAATAAAAAAGCAATAAATGTGGCTGGGGATGTAGGTCAGTGGTAGAGTATATGGTTAGCATGTACAAAGCCCTGAGGTCAATCCTAGCTTAAAAAGAAAATTACTCTCATACCTTTATTTCATAGTTTTTGCAAACATGTGCCCCTTTATATATGTTATAGACAAGGACAATAACTTTTGGCAGTGTTTATTTTTGTTAAAAGAAACTAATAGAATTGAAGGTCAATTCACCTTCTGATTGCACAGACTAAAGTATTACATATTTCAGTTTTACAAAGCATCTTAGTGATTTCAAAGATCCATGTTTGATAAAGTTCATGATGAAACACATATGTAATAAGGAGACTAAAATATTTATTTTACATATCTACATGTAATTTCATATATCTAGATCAACCACAAATCATATAGGAAAATATTTAGGTACACGAAAAAGCTTTAAAACATAAAAAAATTAACATTTTGAAAAAAAATCACATGTGAGAGCTCATTAAATAATAACATTGACAAATAAATAGTTAATCAGCTTTACTTATTAGCTGCTGCCATGCATTTCTGGCATTCCATTCCAAGCGAGGGTCAGCATGCAAGGTATAATTTCATACTATGAGACTGTAAAAAGCTAGAGGGCTTATTTTTGAAGTGAAATGTCACAAGTTCTTTCTCTTTCTTTCAAAAGAAAATCTCTTCTGCCTGCTAAATTGTTCCCCTGAAAATTACTAAAAAAGCACCTTTCTGAAATGTTACTGGGAAGATTCATGGCAACAACTTAAAAAAAAAAAAAACTTTTCTGTTTTGAAGGGATTTTTGTTTGGAAAGGGTAGAGATAGGTTAGGGAATGGAGAGTGAAAGAGCCTTTTTTCACTTTTAGGATATAATGATTCGGGTTTAGGGGTGTATATTGTGTCAATAGTTTTAAAAAGTATGGGGAATTAAAACTACAGGATGTGTGGGATTTAAATGCAAATTGCACTCATGAACATACATATATCTTGAAGAACTTGAAAAGGAAAAGCAATTCCCAGAGAAGGTCCTGATACTTAGGACAGTTTTCTGGGCTCTATCAAAGCAGAAAGCATATACTTTCGAGTGAGAAAATAGCAATGGCAGGCTTGAGTCTTCCAAGCAATCAAATCTGTAAAGCAGATGGTTCCTAGGCAGTTCAGTCTGAGAGTATGAGTTCTAACTCATGCTGTGCTTGCTGGATTTGCTAGCTCTTTTCCGCTCTCTGTGATGCTGGGCTGGTTTGGCAGGCGACACACTCTCAAAGTTGTGACTGGACTCATTGTGCTGCCGGGTGTACCTCTTGCATTTGCAGGCAGTGACCACAGTGATTTTGTAGGTGCGTGTGCTGCCATCTTGACATTGCAGCTGGATTCTCTGGGTGCGTGTTTTGTCATTAACACACCTCCACTCCTGGGAGCTCCTCCTGCTCCAGTATTTTGTTCCATACCCTCCTCCAATCCAGTTAGGAAGCACTGGCAGAGGCAAGCACTCACCAGCACATACCAGCTCCTTCAGAGGGCTGATACTGGTGCACTGGCCATCAGAGATGTATTTGGTGGAACGAAGCTCCCGGCAACCTACTTGAACCCGACCTGCAAAAAAATGGAAAAGAACATGTATCAAAGACAAAAAGCAGATGAAGATTAAAATAATAATAATAATAATAATAATAATAATAATAATAATAATAATAATAATTTGCATTGACAAAATAATATCCAAATAGTAACAAACTGCTAAAGAGAAAGTTAGCATCTACTTTTGTTTTCACAGTGCAAAAATCTGCTAAATAGTTGTTAGAGACACTTTCATGAAAATCATCAGTTTACATAAAGGCTATAACATTTTTTGGAAAAAAAATAATCTTAAGACTGATTTTTTTCATGTAAAACATTAGCTAATTGTTTATTAGAATATTTGAAAATCTCATTTGCTTAGTCTCACTTCCCAAAAAGGGTTCAGCAGCTATTCCATTTATGTGTAAATATTCATTCTTCAATGAGTCCAAAAGAGTGCACTTTCATGTTCTCTTTCTCATGGGTCATATTGGCTAATGTCTGCAAGTGCTTTTAATTAGTTTTTTTTTTTTTTATCTGTTGAGAAAATGTGGAAAGTATTTAAATATTGTAGGCAGTGCAGATTCGCTCTGTAATACTTGATTTCACTTATAGATTTCAGCTGCATAGAATCATATGGGTATATCCTCTGACATTTTGCACATCAAACTTAGTAACTACATTTTAAACATAAATTCCCAAGCCATGTTTTTAAAATACCAATAGTAAAATGTTTGAAATTCAAAATGCCACTACAACTCAAAATTTAAAGAATATAAAAACCCCTAAATCAGGAACGTATGGTTGCCATAACAACTTGGCTACATTTCCATGAATTTTATGGCAGAAAAATACCTAACATGTCTGATTTACAACTGCAAAAGGAACCACGGTGTTCATTTCCTGAATATTGGTTGTGGCAAACTTTTTGTTTTAGTTATTCACATTTGACAAGTTTGTTCCTTAATTAGCTGTTTTTTATTACATGTTTTATGTAATTAAAATAAAAATTAATCTTGAAATATTTAAAGTTTTTCTTACCATTGTTTTGTTATCTAAACTTTAGGAGAATTGCTTATAACAAACTTGGAAAGAAATCAAGTCCTGTTAACCAATATTTTAAAAAGAACATTTAAAAGCATAAGTTGATGAAATGTTTAAAAATATAAAATATAAAATACACTGAAGTGGTTGTACATAGAATACTGCAAGGTAACTCTAATTATAATGTGGATTAGGAGTTTTACTTCATTTCTGTGCCCTAGCACTTCTGAGGTAAGAGATATAGCCTAAGGGAAATGTGATAGTTGTGGGAAAATATATGTGTATACACATACATATATATAGATCTAGAGTTGTGGGACTGAAATTAAAGGTTAAACAATTTGCCTGGGCAGTGTGCTGGGCTTGCCTGTTTCTGAGCCCAGCTCACCTTCCTGCAGCTGCCTTAGGAATGCACCTGGAAACAGCCAGAGATGATTTTGATTTGTCTAGTTTTTTGTTCCTGTGCACGTAGATTCAGCATTTTTGCAATGACAGTTCATTGACAATGAATACCCACCACATTGCATAGTAATATAATAGTAATCAGATATGCCTATGTTCTTAAAAACATACATCTTCACGAAAATAAAAACACCTTGGATTTCTTAGGAAGACATTACCAGTCTTTTTAGCTCTGACTTTTCAGAGGTCAAAACTACTTTAACAGTTGAATGGAGTTTAAGGAGGAGGTGCAAAATGATTTGTGAAGATTTCCTGTACACTGTTTCTGTCTCTCTTAAAACCCGATTATTAGCATGTGAACTCTTCTAAGGGAAAGAATGAAACAAAAGTTAGAAGAAATTTGAATCCTCTTAATTAGTGGTCAATTAGTGTGCCAATTAAACAGAAAAGGGCAAAAGAATGCTTCCTATACAAAACATTACTGTCATTTTAAATATCTTAAGTCATAAAAAGGTTCTCCATATTTCACAGAAATATATAATTACCTAAAATTTGATTTTTTTAATAAGAAATTATTTCAGAAAAATGTGGCTCCAACATTTTGAGTTTAATCCCTCTTTTACATTGAGCATCATCAAAACCTTAAACATTTCAGTAGAAGTGTTATAGAAATCCACGTGGACAATTTTTTTTCCCCTCCTCTGAAAGCTTGCCTTTTCCTCTTGTTATCTCCTATATGAGCTACCTTTATACACTCTACCAAAATTGCACAGGTCGTGAAGTAAAGTGATAAAACAACCTAAACTTAAATGATGTAGAACAATGATTTTAAAAATTCTCATTTTTGCATAGTTTTAAGAAAAGCAACAACTTAATTCTTAGGTACATTTTCTTTGTGGATGTTTGTAAAACTAAACTTTGTACTAGCATTGTGAAGCCACTGTTTTCATTACGCTAACTCTAAAATCACTACCTAAGGAAGAATGCCAATCTATGCATGCAGCAGATTGCTCCCAGATTGTTTGCAAAATATATATAGTTCAAGTTAGTTAACAATGGAATGATTTTACGGGAATGTGAGCTAATGCTACCAAAAAAGAAGAAAATCTACACAAAGTAGAACACACTTACTGTTTCGATCCAGTCCAGTGTTACTGAAATGCCTGCCTCCATTTCTGGCTTGATTCAACGTGCTGTTGCTGCTGGGGTGTACTGGAACAGGTTTAACTACATGTGAATAAAGGATTTCTGTGGCATCATTTTTAAAAGCCAAACAGCTTTTCATTAGGATGCATGCAAGGGGAATGAGATAGAAATGAATGGCAGGAGGAAGCATGGTGAGTAGAGGATCTGCTTGACTGGAGAGCTGGTTTGTTCCTGTCCCTCTGCTTCTGCACTGTAGCTGTGAAATTCCTCCTCAAGCTTCCCTTTATATATCCACAGAGGTTTGGCGTTCATTCAGGTGTAAAGTTGTATAGGGCTTCAGAGTGAAAACACAGAGAAGGGGTGGGATCCCTACTTGACCCTGCAAAAGAATTTTACCAATGGAAAAGAAGGCTGCAGAAAAGGAGGAGCTTGGTATACAAATTGCCTGAAATGTCAGAGTTGGACTTCACTTGTCTGGGAGCCCGAAGCAGGCAGACACATCCTATAGCAACTCCCGACTCTCCTCTGCCATTTCCTCTCCTGAATCTAGTTCATGTTCAAGTTTAATTTAAATAAAAACACGTTGCTGTTCATTTGAGGAGACTGGCTTTCCCACATTTGTTCTCTTTTTGCCTCAGATTTTAGAGTATTTGAGGCATGGAGGGGCTTCTTCCCAAATAACAAGAGGAATTCATATGAGTTTACACAGTGTAGGATTTACATGAAGTGCTTAGTTAAACATGTTTTGTCTCTCAAGAAGGGAACTTTTTTTTTTCCAAGTATAAGTCACAGAGCTAAAAATCTGCCCGCTGGACACACTTAAAGAAGGCTGCTTTGATGTGCGTGAACTACTGTGCTGCTAGGTAAATTATTGCCAGGATTCTGTGGAGAATAACAAGCAAGTTCTGCCTGAATTCAAGTAACTCATACTAATTTTCATCTTAAAACTACGCCACAAGCATTAACATTCACAGCATCACTTTATACGAAAGAAAATCATTCCTGACGGATTGTTGTTTAGCAAATTCAAAATAATTTTTTCTAGGTTTTTCTTTTGCTGCAGAACACAGATTCTACCCATATTTATTAAACATTTTGCTCATTACTTAATTTGATTCTGCTGCACAAGTGAGAAGTGCTGTATTTTTCTGAGCTACGTTATCCATACCTGGAACAAATGTTCTATTAATTGACATAGATCACTAATGTCTGTCTGTCTCTCTCTATCTCTCTCTCCCCTTCTCTGGGTTTATCCACAGTAGCACTATTGATATTGTGGAAAAAGCAATTCATTTTGGGGCCCTATCCTGTATGTTTAGCAGCATCCCTGGCTTTACCCACTAGATGCCAGTAACAATCCCTGATTGCAAAAAAAAAAAAAAAAATTAAATTAAAAAAAACCCTCCAATGTTGCCAAATGTCCCCCTAGTGGGTAAAATCCATCCCTGAATGAGAACCACAAATTATCTATCCATTCATCTTATTTTACAAAGAAAGTAAAAACAAGAATAAAAGAATAATTATTTGACAATAATAAGCAAATGTTTTTCTTTATTCAGGAGGAAAATGGTACTGTAATTTTATTTTAAAACAATGACTGCTTCTCTTTTAGAGGAAAATACCAAAATATCTGCTGATGAAATGATACAGGACAGGGAATAAAATTCAAAAATAATACATGAAGGGATGGTTGAGGTGTAGGTGTTGAAAGATTGGTCAGGAGTTAATTATTATTAAAGAAGGATCATGGGTATTCTATTTTGTTTATTCTTGTGTGTGTTCAAAATGTTACACAATAAAAGCTTTAAAAATTAGAGCCAAAAAAATTTAATGTATTCATACCTCTTAATAATAATCAGATCTCTATCTTAAGGTTGTATGTAGTCATTTATCCTAACACTTTTTCTGGAAAGTAAAATATCAGTTTATTTTAGGAAAATGGAGATTATATACCAACCATCCTTCTTAAATACTAATTATAAAGAATCTCTTGTCCTGCTTATCAGGAGACTTGAAACCAATTACACAAAACATGTTAATATTCACCATTGACATGTAGATCCAATGCCTATAGGAAGTAAGAGATTCAGAGTATCTAACACTTCTCCAATGCATTTTATCTTCTATGTTAGAGCAAAAGATATTAAATTTGAATTTAATTGTCAGGTTGAGTTAACAAATTGATCAAGTTAATATAATAAAACTGTTAAATTTACTATACGCCTATATTTTATAGGCTCAGCCTTAGGATATCACCATTGGCAGAAGCAAAATTAGAAGAGAAGGCAATACAGTTGGTATATTGGACAAGAAAATTTCAGAGTTCTTAAGGAAATACATATTTTGTGGGACTGAGTTTAGAAAACTACTCTGACAAAAGAGAAATAATCATAAATTTAATATTAGTATTCCCATCAGTTTAAAACAACATCATTAAGAATTCTCACAAACTGAAATACTCTGATAAGATTATGGGTGTAGACAGTGAACATCATAATAGATTCTCAACTTCAGACCTTTGTAGATATATGCTTTGCCCACTGCTTAGGACATCCTTACCTTGCCCTTGTCTTCCTGGGTCAATACCTACTTTTCCTTCAAGTCTTGTTTAGATATCACTAGGACTAAGAAACTTCTCCTGCCTCTAACTCTGAGTCTTGATTCAGCATCCTACCTATACTTGCCTGATGAGATGGCAGGCTTCATCACAGATGAACCATTTCTATTTTATAAATATCACTGGATAAGCAGTAAATTAGATAGTAAGAAATATAGAAAAAGTCCTTTACCAAAGAAAAGATTGGTGAGTATTTGTAATAGGTTAACATGGTTGCCAATAATTCTTTTTCTGAAGGTATTCACACCCTAGCAGCAATCTCTTTTTCTTGAGTGAAGGATGAGTCTAGTGACTAACTTCCTATGAATATAATCCATTCACATGATAAGATGTGACTTCTTTCTAAGACTAGGTTCCCAAAAGACTATGACTTCTGTCTTGCTCATCTGCTGTAGCTATATTGCCTACATACTCTGATGGAAGCTCGCCTTGATGTTAGCTTTGCTGTGAAGGATCCCATGCATGTAACTAATGAGGAAGAGAGGCCCTCAGCCAAATGGCCCAGAATTCTGTCAACAACATGTGTGAGCTCAGAAGCAAATTCTCTCACACTCAATCCTTCAGATGAGGCTGCAGCCCTGGCCTATACCCTGAATGCAGCCTTATAAAAGATGTTGAACCAGGGGCACCTAAAGGATCTAGAAGACAATAAACTTATAAAAAATAACTGAGGGGTTGTTATACAGCTATAAACAATCAATGTAATATTATTAGTGTAAAAATAAATAGTGGTCATTAAGCCATTTGTAAATCTTTTTTTCTTATCTTATTTTAATTTGTTATATGACAGTAGAATGCATTACAATTCATATTATAAAGAGAGTGTACAATTTTTCATATCTCTGGTTGTATACAAAGAAGAGTCACACCATTCGTTTCTTCATACATGTATTTAGGGTAATGATATCCATCTCATTCCACCATCTTTTTTTTAATCCCCCTTCCTCCTCCCTTTCCCTCCCACCCCTTTACCCTATCTAGAGTTTGTCTAGTCCTCCCATGCTCGCCTTCCCAAGATCCCACTATGAATCAGGCTCCTTACATCAGAGAAAATATTTGGCTTTTGGTTTTTTGAGATTGACTAACTTCACTTAGCATTATATTCTAAAATTCCATCCATTTACCTGCAAATGCCATGATTTTATTCTCTTTTATTGCTGAGAAATATTCCATTGTGTATATATACTACATTTTCTTTATCCACTCATCTGCTGAGCGGCATATGGGTTGGTTCCAAGATTTAACTATTGTGAATTGTGCTGCTATAAACATTGATGTGGCTGTGTCACTGTAGTATGCTGTTTTTAAGTCCTTTGGGTATAGACCAAGGAAAGGGATAGCTGGGTCAAATGGTGGTTTCATTCTCAGCTTTCCAAGGAATCTCCATACTGTTTTTCATATTGGCTGTACCAATTTGCAGTCCCACCAGCAATGTATGAGTGTGCCTTTGTCCCAACATCCTCACCAACATTTATTGTTTTTTGTGTTCTTAATAGCTGCCATTCTGAATAGAGTGAAATGAAATCTTGGAGTAGTTTTGATTTGCATTTCTCTAATTGCTAGAGATGTGTCTTCTGCGGGGTGTCTGTTCAGTTCCTTGACCCATTTATTGATTGGGGTATTTTTTTTTTTGGTGTTTAGCTTTTTGAGTACTTTATATATCCTAGAGATTAGTGCTCTATCTAATGTGCATGTGGTAAAAATTTGCTTTCATTCTGTAGGCTCTCTCTTCACCTCACTGACTGTTTCTTTTGCTGAGGAGAAGATTTTCAGTTTGAATCCATCCCATTTATTGATTCTTGATTTTATTTCTTGTGCTATAATAGGCTTAATAAGGAAGTTGGAGCCTAATCAGACATGATGGAGATGTAGGCTTACATTTTTTTTTCTATTAGGTGCAGGGTCTCTGGTCTAATTCCTAAGTCCTTGATCCACTTTGAATTGAGTTTTGTGCATGGTGAAAGATAGAGGTTTAATTTCATTTTGTTGCATATGGATTTCCAGTTTTCCCAGCACTATTTTTTGAAGAGGCTGTCTTTTCTCCAATGTACGTTTTGGGGGCCTTTGTTTAATATAACTGTAATTATGAGAGTTTGTCTCTGTGTCCTCTATTCTGTACCATTGGTCTACAAGTCTATTTTGGTACCAATACCATGCCATTTTTGTTACTATTGCTCTGTAGTATAGTTTAAAGTCTGGTATAGTGGTGCCACCTGCTTCACTATTCTTGCTAAGGATTGCTTTGGCTATTCTGGAAAAGAGTATTTTTCCAGATGAATTTCATGTTTGCTTTTTCTATTTCTATGAGAAATGTTATTGAGATTTTGATTGGAATTGCATTAAATCTGTATAGTGCTTTTGGTAGTGTGATCATTTTGACAATATTAATTCTGCCTATCCAAGAACAAGGAAGATCTTTGCATCTTCTAAGGTCTTCTTTAATTTCTTCTTTTAGCATTCTGTAGTTTTCATTGTAGAAATCTTTCAACTCTTTTGTTATGTTAATTCCTACATATTTATTTTTTTGAGGCTATTTATATGGGGTGGTTTTTCTTGTTTCCCTTTCATAGGATTTGTCTCTGATATACAGAAATGCCTTTGATTTATGGGTGTTGATTTTGTGTCCTCCTACTTTGCTGAATTCATTTACTTGTTCTAGAAGTTTCCTGGTGGGATTTTTTGAGTCTTCTAGATATAGAACTATGTCATCAGCAAATAGTGCTAATCTGAGTTCTTCTTTTCTTACATGTATCCCTTTAATTTCTTTCATCTGTCTAATTGCTCTGGCCAGTGTTTCAAGAACTATGTTAAATAGTGTTAAATAAAAGTGATGAAAGAGGATATTCCTGTCTTGTTCCAGTTTTTAGAGGAAATGCTTTCAATTTTTCTCTATTTAAAATGATGTTGGCCTGAGGCTTAGCATAGAAAGCTTTTATGAGGTTGAGATATGTTCCTGTTATCCATAGTTTTTCTAGTATTTTGAACATGTATGAGTGCTATATTTTGTAGAATTCTCTTTCTGCATTTACTGAGATAATCATATGATTCTCATATTTAAGTCTATTGATGTGATAAATTACATTTATTGATTTCTGTATGTTGAAACATCCTTGCATCCCTGTGATGAACCCCACTTGATTGTGGTGCACTATCTTTTTGATATGTTTTTGTATTTGATTTGCCAGAATTGTATTGAGAATATTTGCATCTATATTTATTAGAGATATTGGTCTGAAGTTTCCTTTTGCCTGGCTTTGGAATCAGGGTGATATTGGCCTCATAGAATGAGTTTGGAAATGCTCCCTCTTTTTCTATTTTACAAAATAATTTGTAGAGTATAGGCATTAGTTCTTCTTTATAGATCTTGTAGAACTCATCTGTGTATTCATCTGGTCTTGGGCTTTTCTTGGTTGGTAGGCTTCTGATGGTGTCTTCTATTTCCTGGCTTGAAATTGATATGTTTAAATTGTGTATATCATCCTAATTCAATTTGGGCAACTCATATGCCTCTAGAAATTTGTTGATGCCTTCAATATTCTCTATCTTATTGGAGTACAAGTTTTCAAAATAATTTCTAAATATCTTCTGTATTTCTGGAATGTCTATTGTGATTTTTCCTTTTTCATCACATATGTTAGTGATTGGAGTTTTCTCTCTCCTTCTCTTTGTTAGCATGGCTAAGAGTTTGTCAATTTTATTTATTTATTTGAAGAAACAATGTTTTGTTTTGTCAAAATTTTCAACTGTTTCCTTTGTTTCAATTTCATTGATTTCAACTCTGATTTTAATTTTTTCCTGTCTTCTGCTGCTTTTGGTGCTGGTGTGTTCTTTTTCTAGGGCTTCGAGATGTAATGTTAGGTCATTTATTTGTTAACTTTTTCTTCTTTTAAGGAAAGACCTTCATGCAAAGAACTTTCCTCTTAGAACTGCCTTTATAGTGTCCCAGAGATATTTCGATATGTTGTATCTGTGTTCTCATTCACCTCTAAAATTTTTTTAAATCTTCTCCTTGATGTTTTCTGCAACCCATTGTACATTCAGTAGCATATTATTTAGTCTCCAGGTGTTGGAGTAGCTTTTATCTCTTATTTTATCATTTATTTCTAATTTCATTACCATTTTGATCTGATAGAATGCATGTACTATCTCTACTTTTTTTGTATTTGCTAATAGTTGCTTTATGGCATAATATATGCTCTATTTTAGAGAAAGATCCATGTGCTTCTGAGAAGAAAGTGTATTCACTTGTTGATGGATGAAATATTCTATATATGTCTGTTAAGTCTAAGTTATTGATTGTATTATTGAGTTTTATAGTTTCTTTGTTTTGATTTTGTTTGGAAGATCTATCCAGTGGTGAAAGAGGTGTGTTAAAGTCATCCTAAATTATTCTGTTGTAGTCAAGTTGACTCTTGAACTTGAGAAGAGTTTGTTTGATGAATGTAGATGCTCCATTGTTTGAGGCATATATATTTGTAATTGTCATGTCTTGTTGGTGCATGGTTTCCCTTAACAGTATGAAATGTCCTTCTTTGTCCCTTTTGATTAACTTTAGGTTAAAGTCTACTTTATTTGATACGAGAATGAAAACTTCTGCTTGTTTCCACAGTCCATGTGAATGGTATGATTTTTCCCAATCTTTCATCTTCAGTCTGCGTATGTCTTTTCTATGAGATGAGTCTCTTGGAGGCAACATATTATTTTGTTTTATTTTATGCAGTTAGCTAGCATATGTCTTTTGATTGGTGAGTTTAAGCCATTACCATTCAGGGTTATTATTGAGACATGATTTGTATTCCCAGCCATTTTTGTTTATTTTTGGTATTTAACTTGACTTGGTTTCTCTCTTGATTAGTTTTTTTCTTTAGCGTAATATCTCCCTCTGCTGATTTTCATTGTTATTTTTCATTCTCTTCATAGAATATTTGGCCAAGGATGTTCTACAGTGCAGGTTTTCTAGCTGTTTTTTTTTTTTTTTTATCATGGAAGGTTTTTATTTCATCAACAAATCTAAAGCTTAATTTTGCTGGATAAAAAAATTCTTGATTGGCATCCATTTTCTTTCAGAGCTTGATATATGTTGTTCCAGGATCTACTAGCTTCCAGGGTCTGGGTTGATAAATCTGCATATAACCTAATTCGTTTTTCTTTATATGTCATCTGATTCCTTTTTCTTGTAGCTTTTAATATCTCTCCTTATTCTGTATGTTAGGTATTTTCATTATAATGTTTCTTTGTGTAGATCTGTTGTGATTTTGTACATTTGGCATCCTGTAAGCCTCTTGAATTTGGTTTTCCAATTTGTTCTTCATGTTTGGAAATTTTTCTGATATTTCATTGAATAGATTGTTCATTCCTTTGGTTTGTACCTCTATGTCTTCCTTTATCCCAATAACTCTTAAATTTGGTCTTTTTTTGCTATCCCATATTTCTTGAATGTTCTCTCACGGTTTCTTACTATTTTCACTGTGTTGTCTACATTCTTTTCAAGATTATATATTTTGTCTTCATTGTCTGAGGTTCTGTCTTCCAAGAGGTCTAATCTGTTGGTGATGCTTTCAATTTAACTTTTAATTTGGTATATTGTTTCTTTCATTTCAAGGATTTCTGTTTGGTTTTTCTTTAGAACCTCTATCTTCCCATTGAAGTAATCTTTTGCTTCCTGTATTTGCTTATGTAGCTCTTTATCAAAATGATTTTTGCTGCCTGTATTTTCTCTATTATATTATCCTTTAATTCACAGAATAGTTTAATTATGTACATACTGAACTCCTTCTCTGTCATTTTATCTGCTGTGCTGGCCATGGATTCTAATAATGTAGTATATTGATTTGACTGGGGCACTGTCCTCCCTTGTCTTTTTATGTTGATTGTGTGTCTTCCTTTCTAGCTCTGTAGATCCGAGGCATTACTGTTTTTTACCCTATAGGTTTATAGTGCCACTGTAGGGTTCTAATACCTCTCCTTTGAGGGGAAGTACAATGTTAACAGATCCCAATATAAACAAAATACCACCTAAAAACAAATAGTTGTTATTAAGACATTTACAGCTTGGTCACAATGTACAGAAATCATGATTTCAATTATTATCTACAACATAATCAGTAGGTTTATAAAATGGTTTACAGTTTCTGATGGTAGACAAAGAGCCAGGGGTGAGGTATAGGAAGATATGCTGAGGAAGTATGAAATGAGCATATAGAGTTATTATATCTTAGGAAGTGTGAAAGAGAAATCTAAAGAAGAAGGTTAGTAGCAGGAGAGTAGAGAGGTAGTAATTTTGGGTAGACAAGAGGGAATACAGTAGAGTACATAAAACAAACATATATATATATATTTAAAAAAATAAAAAATGTTAAAATAAAATTGGAAAAATATATATACAACACAACTGTAATATATTCTTCAGTTGTCTCAGACCTCTACATCCTAATTCATGCAAAGTATTTGGTTTCACATATGTTGGGGATGTGAGGGCAGGAGAATAAAGAGCAAGAAGAAAGGAAAAAAAATCTCGAAGGAAGAAACAAGGATTGTTTTGGTTGGAAATCAGTATCTTTCCTACTTTCCTTCTCATCCAATAGGTGGGGTTGTCTGTTCTTAGTTGGTATCTCAGGATGTTGGGGGTTACCAGGGTGTGAGGGTTGGTCTTGGGTGCAGGACACTTGGATGTGGTGTATGGCACCTGCAGGTTCAGTTGGGAGACTGCACCTCAAGGATCTCCTTTGGTGGGCGCTGGGTTTTATCTCCTCATCTCACCTGTAGACCTCACAGTTCCTGCCCTCTAAATTAGTCTCTAAACTGTATCTCCCTCACCCTCTCCCTTTCTACTCCCTAAGGAACCTTTCTCTTGGGGGTCTTGTGTGTTGTACTCTGGTGGCTGCGCATCTGTCATGGAGGGCTGTTTTGTATTGGGCAGTCACTCTGCTGTGTTAGAGGCTGCTGGGGATTGGGGGGAATTAGAAAACTATGGATACCTGGCTATCCTGTATTCCAAACTGGTAATTGCCCCAACTAAAGATGGTGATGGAGGTGACCCAAGATGGTGGCAGCTGCTTTCAGCAATGGGGTGTTGGATTAGATGGGGGGAGCCGGACAATGGTGTTGTGCTATGCATTCAGAGATGAGTTCTGTGGCATGCAGTGTTGCAGCTGTTGGCTTTCTTCAGAGCATGTGATGCCCCCAGGTGCAAGCAGGGTACCATGAGTTGGGAACTATGGCAGTAGCTGTGGAGTCCAAAGATGGTGGCAACCAGGGGAGCCCCACATTGGTAGATGGGGGTCCACATAGGAGTGGGGCTGGAGTTCCTGCGCATGGGTAGCAACTGAGTGTTGTGTATGGGAGCAGCTAGGAATTCTGTGCTGGTGCTGATACCGGTGGTTCCTCTGAGGCACCTGTGAGACCTGTGTGGGGGAGTAGTCAGGTCCTATTCTAAAAGTCAGGCCCCAGACCCTGCGGGGCATAGCAGCCCTGATTCCTGTGCGGGAGCAGCGGTGGGGAGTCCTCTATCACTCTCAGCAAAGTGATATTCCCACTAGTCATGGAGACCTGGGTCACAGACAGATACAGAATGCTGCCTTCCTCTGGCCCACAATCTTGGATCCCTGTTTTGTGAATCTTGCTATGAGAATATCCAGTGTGAAACAAACATGGTGACTATGCAACTTTCACTCTTAGTTTTGATACCTATTTTCCAGTTTAGAGCTGGGTCATTAATGTGGTGCTACTCACTATTAATAATCAAATAATGGAATTAAACTCTCTAGTATTGATCAAATAGGCAAAAACTTAAGACATAATTTTCATGCTCTAAAGAGTATTATTTAATCAAATGACTCCTGGAACTGGAAAAAGAAAATCTGAATTTAAATCTTTTCTTTTTTTTTTTCCCCCTTAAGGTCTTCACTTTTCTTTCAATTCTAGAATTGGGCCACACTTTGTTCCATAAAACAGAATGTTCTCTTGAACTTGAAGCTTATTTCTGCCATTTTTAATCTATATGAAGTTGGATATATTTCCTAAAACTCTCTAAGACAGTTTCTTAAACTATAAAACATGACCAAATGTCCCTACCTCATGGAGCAACAAAAAATATGAGAATAGCGAAAAACCTATCATAAAAAAGTGGAAAAATCCATTAAATATAAATCTAGAAAATACTGAATCTCTCTATAGTCTTTAAATTATATTTGCTTTTGTTTGGGTGTTTTGTGTGGGGTGGGGGCCATGTCTCCAACATGCTAGACAAGCACTCTGCCACTGAGCTACATCTCCTGCCCCATAGTCTTAAAACAAAAGTATGACTTTGGACAGATGAGGGAAGTCTCAAATAAATACAACTATCCTATTTCAAGTGGAAAATAAAAAGTTAAGAAAAAAGGAGATTGTTTAGCCTGACAAAATGAGAGGTAAATGTTATTTGGTTTAAAAAATAAAACAACTGCCTGACAATTGTTTTCTATCTTTAACAATGGAAAAATCAGACTAAATATAAGTTAAAAAACATTTATTGGATGTAAGGATAAATATATCTGGGATTTTATGGTTTTAACTATTTTCAGAGTGTTCTTTTTAATGGAATAGAACTTGTTAACTGGAAAAGTGATTAACCAACACAAGTTTTATATAAAAACCTGACAAACTATTTTAACATCTTCATCCATAAAAATCCTAAAGAGAGGATGGACTAATCACTTCTATTCATGTTATATTAACATGTATTGAGCCCAGTATTTTCAAAGACAGTTCAGTCCAGGACCACAAAGTGACATACATATAACATGGCACCTGCCTTCATCACTCCTTTCCCAAAAAGGTCCTGTTTTCTACTAATGAAAATCCCTTTGACCTAATATTCCTGAACAATTTCTTTCTTCTTCCCCATCTCCTTTATTAGTTATCTGCCTTTTGGTTTTATTTTGTAGAACACATGTTTCTTCTATTTTAAGCTGATTCAATATGGCTAGCTTTCATTTAGATAACTCTGCTAACAATCTACTGTACAACCTGATATTAAACACAAATGAAAATTCTAAATCAAATAAATAGATTGCTAAATAGAGCTTCCAATCTCTGCAATATTGATATCTTGCCTGGATAATTTTTTATTTGGGTGTGTATGTGGGGGGACAGTAGGGTCTTGTGCATTGTAGGATGTTCAACAGCAGCATCTGTTCTACCTACAAGATGCTAACAATACCTCCCCCATCCTGAAACCTCACATGCAAGCTCTAGGAAGTTGGTTAGAACAGCAGGGACAAAATTTTCATCTGATTCTACAAACTAGGGATGGTACTTACTCCGTTTTTACAACCACTTGCTAACTTGTGCTATAGGAATTGATATCCCCATCTTGTGCATCCCATAAAGTCCCTAAACTAAATTTGAACAAGGCTAGGAGCATGTTCAATATCATGCCCTCAGTGGGAGATTGGAACTGAAACTAGTTTTTTTTTTCTTTTCTTTTCTTTTTTTATTGGTTGCTTAAGACAATACAATGATCTTGACATATCATACATTTAATTCAAATGGGGTATGAATTCTTATTTTTCCATGTGTACAGATTTCAGGATCACATTGGTTATACAGCCACATTTATACATACAGCAATACTAGTGTCTGTTTTATTCTTCTGCCCTTCCTATCCCCCTCCCCTCCCATCACCTCTCTCTACTCAATCTACTGTGACACATTTCTCTCTCTTTTATACTCCCCCCTCACACCATCATATATGTAATTTTGTATAACAATGAGGGTCTCCTTCGATCTTCCGTGCAATTTCCCTTCTCTCTCCCTTTCCCTCCCACCTCTCGTCCCTGTTTAATGTTAATCTTCTTCTCATGCTCTTCCTCCCTTCTCTGTTCTTAGTTGCTCTCCTTATATCAAAGAAGACATTTGGCATTTGTTTTTTAGGGATTGGCTAACTTCACTTAGCATAATCTGCTCTAATGCCTTCCATTTCCCTACAAATGCCATGATTTTGTTATTTTTTAGTGTTGAGTAATATTCCATTGTGTATAAATGCCACATTTTTTTATCCATTCATCTATTGAAGGGCATCTATGTTGGTTCCACAGTCTAGCTATTGTGAATTATGCTGCTATGAACATTGATGTAGCTGTGTCCCTGTAGTTTGCTCTTTTTAGGTCTTTTGGGTATAGTCCGAGAAGGAGAATAGCTGGGTCAAATGGTGGTTCCATTTCCAGCTTTCCAATGAATCTCCATACTGCTTTCCAAATTGGCTGAACCAATTTGCAGTCCCACCAGCAATGTACAAGTGTACCTTTTCCCCCACATCCTCTCCAGCATTTGTTATTGTTTGACTTCATAATGGCTGCCATTCTTACTGGAGTGAGATGGTATCTTAGGGTGGTTTTAATTTGCATTTCTATGATTGCTAGAGATGGTGAGCATTTTTTCATGTATTTGTTGATTGATTGTGTGTCCTCCTCTGAGAAGTGTCTGTTCAGATCCTTGGCCCATTTGTTGATTGGGTTATTTGTTTTCTTGTTGTTTAATTTTTTGAGTTCTTTGTATACTCTGGAGATTAGAGCTCCATTTGAAGTGTGAGGGGTAAAAGTTTGTTCTCAGGATGTAGGCTCTCTATTTACCTCACTTATTATTTCTCTTGCTGAGAAAAACCTTTTTAGTTTGAATACATCCCATTTGTTGATTCTTGATTTTAACTCTTGTACTATAGGTGTCCTATTAAGGAATTTGGAGCCCGACCCCATGAGATGGAGATTAGGGCCAACTTTTTCTTCTATTAGACGCAGAGTCTCTGGTTTGATTCCTAGCTCCTTGATCCATTTTGAGTTAACTTTTGTTCATGGTGAGAGATAGGGATTCAATTTCATTTTGTTGCATATGGATTTCCAGTTCTCCCAGCACCATTTGTTGAAGATGCTATCCTTTCTCTATTGCATGCTTTTAGCACCTTTGTCTAATATAAGGTAGTTGTAATTTTGTGGATTGGTCTCTGTGTCCTCTATTCTGTACCATTGGTCTACCTGCCTGTCACTGAAACTAGTTTTTATCCCGATAGTTATTCTAACACAATATTTCAACTGGGAGCTCGTTAGAAATGCAAATCCTGAGCCTGAAATCAGAGCTGAGTCAGAATACCTTAAGGTAGAGTCCTTAGCCTGTATTTTAAAAAGCTTTCCAAATAGTTCTTAAGCATGCTGAAGTTGTTTTAGGGTGCCTTCAGAACTGTGCCCTGCAGTGTCATGACAGTTGTCCCGTGAGTTTAACTGGTCCTTTGCTCCCCATTCTTCCACTTTGCAGTCAGATACAAGAACTTCCCTTTAGCTTGGCCCACTTGGCCAACACTTGAACCCCATTTCCTTCTGCTACATTTATTTCTCTCGCAGGACTGGATACTGTGTCTTCCCTGTTTACTGAACTAATGCTTTGTTCCACAGAAATGGACACTTAGAGCCATAACAATTGCAACCTACAGTGGAATTATTCCTAACTAGAAATTTTGGCAGTTATACCTGATTTGCACAGACATCAGTACTTACCCAGATTTAGGCCAAATAATTTCATCACTGTGGTTTTTATTGTTGTCCACCAGCCTTAGAGGCATCCCATAGAATCAAGCTTCCAGACCTGGCAGGGTTGCTTCAGTCTTTCCTGAGGAGTATTTTATTCAAGTACCAGCAAGCTTCATGGCAAAGCTTAAGTCAGTTCTGATCCCATGTTACCAGCAGAGCCTTGAGTTCAAAATGCCCTGATATGTTAAAAAAATATTTTAGTAGAGAATTTAACCTAACAATGCCATAGTTTTTCTTGGAGAATAAAGTTGTTGTTAAATTTTCTAACGTTAATTCTGACATAGTTTAATGAAATAATTCTCTTCCAAGTTATATTCAGGTAGAACATGTAGGGTAGGGGTCCCACAGAAAGAGCATAGCAGGGATGAAGGGAAAATGATAGTGGGGGAAATGAGCTTCAATATATTGATTGGAAAGTTTGATTGGAGCAGATCATTGATTAATCCTGCCCTGAAAGTTTACAAGTTTGGACATTATCTCATAGGCAATAGGGAACCATCAAAGGATTTATATATGTATATGAATTTGTTTATTTTTATTTTCACTAAGTGAAAACACCACATAATTTCCACCCAAGTCAAGTGATATAAAATTTACAGTACCCAGAAGTTCCCTCTTGTTCTTTCCTAATAACTATTTCCTTTTCTCTAACATAATGCACTCTCCTAATTTCTGACACCATTTATCAGTTTTGCTTGTTTTAAAAAGGTGACTTTTAAAACATAGGGCCAACACTCCATTATATAGGTGCTGGCACAGACTTCCTTAACAAGATCCCCAAAACATAAGAAGTAAAACCAGTAAGTGGGATGCCATTAAACTTAAAAGCTTCTGCACAGCTAAGAAAGTGATTAAAAGCATGAGGAGAGAGCCTACAGAATGAGAGAAAATCTTGGCCAGCTACTCCTCAGATAGAAAATTTATATTTAGAATGTACAAAGAACTCAAAAAACTTAACACACACACACACACACACACACAACAATAACCCAACCAATAAATTGGCCAAAGAACTAAACAGAAAACACAAAAAGCCAATAAATACATGAAACAATGTTCAACATCTCTAGCAATCAGGGAAATGAAATTCAAAACTACATTAAGATTTCATCTCCAGTCAGAATGGCAGTGATCAAGAATCCAAACAATAATAAATGCTGGCAAGAATGTGGGGAGGAAGGAACACTTGTACATTGTTGGTGGGACTGTAAACTAGTACAACCCTCTGGAAAGCAGTTTGGAGATTCCTCAAAAAACTACGGATGGAACCACCATATGACCCAGCTATCCAACTCGTAGGTATTTTCCCAAAAGATCTAAAACTGGCATACTACAATGACACAGCTATATCAATGTTTATAGCAGCACAATTCACAATAGCTAAATTGTGGAATAAACCCAAATTCCCATCAACAGATGAATGGATTGAGAAATTGTGCTTTATTTATATAATGGAGTTCTATTCACCCATTAAAAACAATTAAATTATGGAATTTGCTGGTAAATGGATGGAAATAGAAAATATCATGCTAGGTGAAATAGGCCAAACTCAGGATCTCAAAGGTAGAATATTTTCTCTCCTATGCAGAAGCTAGAGTAAAATAAAGGAGAGGGGAAAGGAAGGATAAGATACCATAAAGAACCAATCAAATACAAATTAATAGGTGAGCAAAAGGAAGTCTAGCAGACTAAAGGAAGTGAAGGAGGACTGGAGGGAAAGGGGGAGAATAACGAACAGAGAACAATTTCTATGCATGTATGAGTTTGTCAGGACAAACCCACTCCATATAACCATAAAGCTCTTAAAAAATAAAGAAATAAAAAGCTGACATTTTCAAATTGTTATTTGATATCAGCTTATAGGAACACCCTACAATTGATTGATCCAGTCTACTAGATTGGGATGACTCCAGGTTTTGGTTATTATAGACAATGTTGCTATAAGCACTCCTGTGCCTATCTCTTGAGGCATATAGGTATGCATTTTTGGATATATATCTAGTTATGAAATGAATGAGACATGGGATATGTATATATGTTCAACTTTATATATGTTTAGTAGATAATACCAAAGGGTTTTCTAAAATGATTTTATTAATTGAAATTTCCACTAGGCTTGACAAATTTGAAACAAGTACAAAATCAACACTCTGGTTCAGGACACTGAATCCAGCTACACTGTGTAAGATGGCTTAGCTGTGGTGATACTAGAACATAAAAAGAAGGAACATTATTGAGAGAGCCCTGGTGAAAAAGAATAAGAGGCTGAACCTGAAGGCAGGAGGAAAGGGTAATGCGGAGATAAGAGATATTGTGGGGCTAGATTGGCATGCAATTAGAGGAGAAGTCAAAGATGAAAATGAAGATATAAACCTGGATGACTGACATCAAGAATACAAACAATAATAAATGCTGGAAAAGGATGTGGAGATAACACTTTTACACTGTTAGTGACTGTAAATTAATACAATCACTAGGGACATCAGTATGGAAGCTTCTAGAAAGAGTAGGAATGGGACTACCATATGACCCAGCTATACCACTCCTTGGCATTTATCATCAAGAATTAAAGTCATTGCACTATAGTGACACATTCATGCCCACATTTATAGCAGCACGACTCACAATAGCCAAACTATGGAACCAGCTTAGGTGTTCATCAGTGGATGAATGGATAGAGAAAATGTGGTATATTTACAAAATGGAATTTTATTCAGCCATAAAGAAAGATGAAATCGTGTCATTTGCAGTAAAACAGATAGAACTTGAGAATATTATATTAAGTGAAATAAGCCAAACTCAGAAGGTCAAAGGTCTTACGTTTTCTTGCATATATGGAAACTAGAGAGGAAAAGGAAAAGAAAGGAAGGGGGAAGACAAAGGTTTCTCGCGAAAAGCAAAGGGAGATCAGGAGCAAAGAGAAAAGTGACAAAGGAGTAGGAGGAAGAGAAGAAGGTGGGGAAGTGCTAGGAAGTGTTATTGGCCAAATTAATTTGTTGTATTGTGTGCATGTACTTATATATAACAACAAATCCCACCATTATGTACAACTATGTTGCACCAATAAAAAATGGAGAAAAAAAAGTAAAAAGTTAAATTAATAAAATAAAACTGGACAACTGAGAAACTGTGGTGTCCAGAAAATCAGGGTTTGGAAAGGACAATTTTGAGTGTAGGTTGACTCAGGATGAAGTTAGCATGCTGATTTAAATACAAGAGAAGGTGTCTAAGAGACAACTGAAAACAGAACTCAAGAAATCTTTCCAGATACTGAAGCAGTTTCACTAGGACGCTCTCCTACGCATTATTATGATAGACCTTGGTTTAGAAATCCATTGTCTAATCACACTTGTCTTAAGACTTTTATTTGTATAGCAACAGTCACCTAATAATATTCCTGAACTTTTTAATTTTACTTCCTGGCTTTAGAAATTCCCAAGTAACAGGAGCTATTGCATAGATGTATTTGTGCAGGCTTATAAAATGTATGCCTTGTGTTTTATGTGAAACCATAAATAACAAGTATCTCTCAGATCTATTTTATTGCCCATACAGCTACTGGCTTACCTTGAGTTTTCATCATCATTTGCCCGAACTGCTATTATAGCTTCTTAACTCACCTCTTGCCTTCTATTCTTATCACTCTAAAATGTACTCTCCACAATGAGATTTTACAAATGCATATCTGAACATCTCATTTAAAAGTAAGCTGTTCCCTTTACTTACACAATAAACAAACATCTTCATGAGCCAGCTACCCCATTTCTTGCCACTCCCTAAGCTGTATTTTATGCTTCAGTAGTAGTTTCTCATACCTACCACTTTATTTAATGCTTTCATGCTTTTGCATATCTTATTCCTCCTCCCTAGAACACCTTGCCTTCCTGTGATCTTTTCATAATTCAGATTTCTGCTCTTTGAAGCCTTTCTTGTACATACAGATTTCATCAAATAATATGAAAGGAAAATAAGGACAATTGCACAAAAGTAGATTTTTCTAAACATATGGGATATGGATCTGTGAAAATTCTGTTCTATATTTTAAAATAATATAACAACACTTATTTTTAATCTCAATAAAATTATGTGATTTACTTTTACTTTTCCAGCCCTAACATAAGGCAAACACATTTAAGATCAATAAAATAATTTAAAATATAATAAAGTGATGCACTAAAATACATGAAAAAATAATGAAGTTTTTAACATAGAATAGTTACTTAATTTATAAGGCTTGAAAGGGAATACTTCTTTAAATATTAAAATTCTCTGACAAAGTATCTTTTTTTACTGCTCCCCTAACAATAACAAGAAAATTAACATGATTATTCAAAATTAACCTTATTTTAAAAATTATTGAACAAATGTAAAAATGATTACATTATGGAAATATTCACACACATTTCTACCTTTTAAAAAATGGGTGTAATGAACATTATTAAAAATAGCATATGTTTGCTGTAAAATTTTAAATAGCTTTTTAAATAGAGGGATGAATAAAATCTATCCTTTTTCCATCCCTTTCCTAATTCATTCTCCAGAGATAATCACAGTTAAGAATTTCTATGATGTTTTTCCAACATTTTCTTCATTTATAAGGTAGGTATATGTATTTGTATGTACTTACACATACAAATTTTTAAATTTTTTTCATAAAGATTGGATCATGCTATCCATATGATGTCTCTCGGTATGTTTTGCACTTAATGATCTAATTTGTACATTTTCTCACATCATAACACACAGATTTACTTCATTCATTTTAACCACTTCATTGTATGGAGTGGCCATAATCTATTGATTCAGTTCTCTATTGATGGATATTTAGAGAATTTTCAAATTTTCTCATTTATAAATGTGGCAAGATACATGCTTTCAACTAGTATGCTCCCTGTTTTACTTCTCCTCCTCCTCCTCCTCCTCCTCCTCCTCCTCCCCTCCTCCTCCTCCTCCTCCTCCTCCTCCTCCTCCTCCTCCTCCTCTTCTTCCTCTTCTTCCTCTTCTTCCTCCTCTTCCTCCTCCTCCTCCTCCTCCTCTTCTCCTTCTCCTTCTCCTTCTCCTTCTCCTTCTCCTTCTCCTTCTCCTTCTTCTTCTTCTCTTTTATTCCCTTCATCCAGGTAGTTGGGGAAGGGAAGGTGGGGTTTGTTCTTTGTACTTCATGAAAGACCAGACACTAAACCCTACTCCATGATAATGGCCCAAATAGAAGGTATTTAGGCTTCAAAAGGGATAGAAATATATATATCAAAGATTCCAAGGGCACACAAGGATATGTAATTCCAGAGTCTCTACACTTGAAGGTATGGTGCAGTCTGGGCCTGGTCAGCTTGGCAGTACCTAACGGGGAAATGATCACTGATGACCTGTGCCTGGAAGGACATACACAGTGACTTGGTTCTACTTGGTTTCCACTTTACAAAGTCCTTGGTCAGGGACCAGAGAAGGAGGAAAGAGAAAAATAAAGGCCTTGTTTCTAAATTACATTGATTTGAAAATACAAATAAATGCAATTTTTTCTCACACCAAAGCAATTCATACCATCTTCATAAATATTTCCAATTTCAAAACACCAAGATATTTTATACATCTTCATATGCTTGAAATCTTTTAATTTTGGAGCCATTTTATCCATAGAGGATAATTTATTTACATTGATTAAGTAGAAAATGCCCATTTTATTTTTAGTTTTCTAATTTTTTTTAGTTGTAAATGGACACAATACCTTTATTTTATGTTTATGCGGTGCTAAGATTGAACCCAGTGCCTTCCACATGCGAGGTGAGCACTCTACCACTGAGCTACAATACCAGCCCCAAAATGCCCATTTTAAATAGTTTTCTTTTATAATGACACTTACTTATGGAATTATATGGTATCCATTCTTCCATTTTGAAAAACAGTTCTGGGCCTGGGGCTGTGGCTCAGTGGTAGAGAACTTGACTAGCATGTGTGAAGCATTGGGTTTGATTCTCAGAACCATGTATAAATAAATACATAATAAAGCTCCATCAACAACTAAAATTTTTTTTTAATTCCAACAAAAATAAACCATACCTTTACTAGAGTCTCGGATTGTTAAGAATTTATTATGATAGTTTGATTTTGTACCAACATCAAGCATAATCTGAAATACATATGAAGAAATAAGACTTTATAGTTCGTTTTTAAAAGAATTTTTAATTTATGTATGACAGCATATATAATGCATTACAATTCTTATTACACATATAGAGCACACTTTTTCATATCTCTGGTTGTATACATAGTATATTCACACCCATTCGTGTCTTCATACCTGTACTTTGAATAATAATGATCCTCACATTCCACAATCATTAATAACCCCATGCCCCCTCTCTTCCCCTCCAACCCCTGTGCCCTATCTAGGGTTTATCTATGCAGGTGGCATCACTATACCAGACCTTAAACTATACTACAGAGCAATAGTAACAAAACAGCATAGTATAGTTGGTTTTGAAGAGAAAAATAATATTTTATAGAAAAGCACTGCATACATTATGACCATTACTTTTTTATTTGCCATTGCTTATACCCTTAGTTGGCATTTTTGAAATCTTTTTTGAAAGTTTAGACTTGTTTAAAATTGGCAAAAGACTAAGTCAATTAAAAAGCTCATGGAAAAAAATTAATCATTATTCTCCGATTAAAAGGCATTGATTAAAATTGCTCTCAACAAGAAAAGACAAAGCAAAGATGATCCTTAAAATGTCTTGATTTTGAATTTTATCATTTCAACTAGTAGTTGAGATATTGTCTTCAGGCCTAAAGCTGCACCATGTTTATAATGCAGTTGGGGGATGTCGGCTGCCAGCATTTGGGGAGGTCAGGCTTCTCTGAGAAACAGCCAAAGAGGATCTTGAAACATACTGAGAAAGTCCCCTCCTGCCAGGACATTGCAAGCTGTTTAGTGACCATCTAAATGTTCTGCTAGTTTTGTTGCCGTACTTGGTAGTCCCAGGAATCTGGCTAGCTTTAGAAGTCAAGCAAAACAAAATACAACTGTGCACAGCCACACCCTATGGTGACTCTGTCTCCAAATACCTTACAAGTCCCAGGCTGAAGCACTTGAAAGGCTTGTATCCCTGCAGATCAAATCTTTATAAGATTGAGCCTTTAAATACAACCCTTAAGCACATAAATGTTGTCATTTATAGCACTGTTTCTGTGCTATTTTGCCTTTCCAATTATAAAGGTGGCTAATGCACATGATAATTACAGTTCCTTAAAATTTATTCACTCTTGAGCAGATCAGCTCAGAAATGTTGGCACAGTTTCAGGGTTCCTTAACAACTGCTTGCCAAACCACTCTTTGATCCAGTGAAATCATCATATGATTCAAAACAAGGCCTACAGCCTTTCAAGAATTCACATCTTAAATCCTCATCTGCATTGTCTAACCTCCTCATGTTCAATCTAAAACTGATTTTTCCTTATCAGTAACAAAAGAATACATTTTTTCCCTGTGGGATTTATAATACACTTCCTTTGTTTCCCTTCATTTATTCACCATTTTCACTAACATACACAGGGTGCTTATTATGTCCTGGAGACTGACTTGCCCTGCAGTTGTAGAACAAAGCTGCTTTCCCTAAATTCACAGCATAAGGTGGAGGCAGTCATTTAAACAGGTAATTACAATATAGGTTTTAAACAAGGATGGAGTGAAGGAAGAGCAGAGAAGTAGGACTCAAAACTACTGGTAGAGGCCCAAAAGATTTCCCATAGAGTTGAATGCTGAGTAGAGCATTAAGAATAAATAATAACAGGCAAATGATAAAAGCAAGTGAATTGGATATTCAAGACAGAAGAAATAGTATGTGCACCCAAGTCTGGCAGGGAGAGAAGGCATAACAAATTTTAGAAACTAGAAATGTATTGCTTGTTTTAAAATTCTTTCCAGGGAGTAGCTAGAGAAGAGGTAGGAAAGATAAGCACATCGATATTTTGAATGACCATTTATTGTCTTTTGAAGACATTTGAAATTTATTGTAAAGACAATGGGATCCCTAGAAGAACTTTAAACAAAAATTAACACCACCAGTGTAATAAGACCAGTGTGGGGTCTTATATAGATAACACTAGAGGTTGTAGAAGGAAATTAAATTCAAAAATTTTTTAAATTTATTTTTTGGGTACCAGGAATTGAACTCAGGGACACCACTAAGCCACATCCCCAGCCCTATTTTATATTTTATTTAGAGACAGGGTCTCACTGAGTTGCTTAGCACCTTACTTTTGCTGAGGCTGGCTTTGAAATCTCAATCCTCCTGCCTCTGCCTCCCAAGCAGCTGAGATTACAGGCATGTACCACCGCACCCAGTCCTAAATTAAAAATATTTAGCATGGAATAATCACACCTCAAATCAAATTTATGGAGGACTGAGGAGAGTGTCTGGACCTGAAAAGAGTACTGGGCAAAAATTTAGGGAGGTGGGCCATCCCCTCTGTGGATCAGGATTACCACAAAGAAAGAAAAAATAAAGAGAGGGTAAAGCACAGAGAAGGGGAGGAAATGGCAGGGAGGAATGGAGGCCAGAGAGAAAAGAGAAAGGGGAGGGGGAAGTGGTGGAGATGATCATAAGCAACATCTGCTGCTTGAGTCATAGGTCCCAACTGAAAATGAAAGAGACAGGGAGGACGGACATTTCAATAGCATTCTGTGTCTTCAAAAAAAGAGACAAATCAGTATCGTATTCATCTTAACATACTAACATTGTTGCATCAGTGCCTTGTTCTAATCTGGTCTTTTCTTAAATTAATGCAAAAACATTTGTGGAATTTCTTCATATCTCCCATTCTTATGAATTGAATATCATATCCAGTTGATTTGGTCAAAACTCTTCAATGGCTTTCTATGTTTTATGTCTATCAATAAATATTATCAGAGATTTCCTCAAATTATAATAAGGGTCTGATCACTTCTCACCATTTCCACTATTATCTTGCCCAAGACACCATCATCTTTTTAGCCAGACAACTGCAAAGTTCTCTGCTCCCACGGATGGGAATAGCTCCCTTGCCCATAACACCCTCCCCTCTTCCCAGTAGCTTTCTGTCAACTTATCAAGATATTGAGACTAGGTAAACTGATCCCTTGTTACGTGTTTGTCCCCATATGCGCCCGCCCTCCCCCCCCCCCTCTCTCTGTCTCAATTATACTACTTTCTGAGGGGCTTTGCACTAGCCATGTCCCTCTTCCTGCAATATTCCTCCCTCTGATATCTGTTGTTCAGGTGTCACCAGTTCTGAAAAGGTTTTCACTAGTTATTTTAAATTAAAATAGTACAGATCAGCCTGGTGCGGTGGTGCATGCCTGTAATCCCAGCAGCTTGGGAGGCTGGGTCAAGAGGATTGCGAGTTCAAAGCCAGCCTCAACAATGGTGAGGCGCTAAGCAACTCAGTGAGACCCTATTTCGAGGGGAGGAGGGATAGTAGAGTATAGGAAAGGCAGCAGAATACAACAGACACTAGTTTGGCAGTATGTAAAAACGTAGATGTATAACCGATGTGATTCTGCAATCTGTATATGGGGTAAAAATGGGAGTTCATAACCCACTTGAATCAAATGTATGAAATATGATGTGTCAAGAGCTATGTAATGTTTTGAACAACTAATAATAAAAATAAATAAATAAATAAAATACAAAAAAGGCCTGGAGATGTGGCTCAGCTGTTGAGTGCCCCTGAGTTCAATCCTCAGTACCCTCCCCGCTACCTGTACCTCCCCACCCCAAAATGGTACTGATTACTATTATATTTTGTTCACTTTGTCTCCCTTCCTTCCACTGGCCTTCCATAAAGAAAGCTCCTGGAGAAGAAGAGCTTTGGTTTCTGTCCCTGTTGGCTCTCATTTGACTGGGAAGTATCTAGAACTTAGTTGGTGCTATTTCTTGACTAAATTGATGGATGGAAAAATGAATGAATGAATGAATGAATGAATAATTGCTTCTTGCATAGCACTTCTTTTTTGCTTAATGTGCTACAAAGTAACCATTATTACTTATACAAAAGTGTTTTGGTGGAAAGCTTAGTTCCTTCATTTTACAAATAGGTATTCAACCAGAATTCCAGAGGGTAAACACACTTCGTGTAGAAAAGAATAAAGCAGTTACTCAGCAGTGGTTTTAGGATAAAGGTCAGTGAACTAATTGAGAACTTAGAATCTTTGGGAGATTTCTATATGACCTTGGAAAGGCCCAAAGTTCCCCTAAAAATGTTGACTTTTCAAAGAAAATATGATCTTTGTAATGGGACAACCTAGAAATATTTAGGGATATATTAAATTAAGAAAATCATCCTGTACACCAAGAAAATCAATCTGTACACTGTTGCCATGTCAGTACATCATTGAAAATTTTATGGATATCATACTGAATTGACAGAGTAATTGGGATGAAAATGCTTAAATGAAATTGATGTTTTAATCTTTCTGGTCAATGTTATTTGTTTAGTTATTTCATTCATTTTTATCCTTGTGTCAAGTTTCATAGTTTTCTTTATAACTGTACATTTCTCAAGTTTAAGCACAGATATTTGATATTTTAGATTGCTGTTAACATAAGATTTTTTCCCCTCATATATTTTAAATGTTTATTGGAAATCTTTTGATTTTTGACAATTGATCTTGTAGCTGACCATAGTTAATAATGTTTTTTTAATTACCTCAGTATTTCTTGGCAATGAAATTATCTGCCAGTAATGTTAACTTTATATCTCCTTTTTTGATATTTATATTTTTATTTCTATTGTCTATTTTTATTTATTCTTCTAATTGAGATTATCTATCAGTGTGAAACTATATCTGTCATGATGGGCAATTTGTATTATTTCTGACTTGACTTGAAATGATTTTAGTACTTCATATTTTAACTTTGATGTCTATAGTTGTGTTTCCAAAAGACTCTTTGTGGTTGTCTCCTATCTGAATAATTTAAACAATACTGAAGCAAAGATATTTGTGCATAAATATTTTTATATTTTATTATTTTCTTGAAATGGGCCCAATGATGCTTGCTTTATGATGCCAGCTTGATTCCAGAGCTTGATGTAAACACTTACCCACTAGGTCTTAAATCTCATTCTTATCAGTACTTAGATTATATTGTTGATTTTAAAAAACGTTGTAGCTAGCAAACACTGTTTTATAAATTTAATAAATTTATATTAATTTAATAAATACTATATATTTTAATTTTCATTTCTTTGTTCATTATTGTGTGTGATGACTTATTTACTTATTGATCAGATATTTGTATTTCTCATGAAAATTATCTATATTATAATTCTGTATTTCTTTCTGATTTTGAAAATAAAAATAGAATGACTCCCTGATTATGGTATATGCTACTTTTACTACATTTGCAAATAATGTCAAGTTGCTTTTCAAAAATATTGTATTGAGGGGCTGAGGTTGTGGCTCAGCGATAGAGCGCTCACCTAGCATGTGTGAGGCCCTAGGTTTGATCCTCAGCACCACATAAAAATAAATAAATAAAATAAAAGTAATGTGTCCAACTACAACTAAAAAATAAATATTTTAAAAAAATATTGTATTGAATAATATTCAGCTGTACTTGAAAGCAATTGTTTCTTTCTACCCACACCAAAACTGAGAATGATAATTTTTAACTGAATTGCCAATACATAAATAAATTATCATCTGTAAAATTGTGAATAAATGGGACTATTTTTCATATTTATCATGAGGGTTTTCTATTATTTGCTTCTTCATCTTTAGTTGTGTTTGCTTTATTCTATGTATATGTGAGATGTCATTAACTACTAATGGTTTGTCATAAATAGAAAATATTCTTTTAATTTGATTTGCCACTTAATTATGCTTATAAGTGTGTGTTTGTTGTAACCAACTCTTGTGCCCAACCTCATGTCCTCCAGCCCTCCCCCTTTTCCCAGCTGCCATTGCACCAGTTCTCTGCTGACTTCACCACCCAACTTCACTGGGGTGCAACCTGTGACATTTGCTCAAGTTCTTGTCCCAAACATCTTGCTTCCCACTCTGGTTTCGCCTATCCATCAGTAAGATACCCTAAGAAATTCACTAGGATTCTTTGGTGTGACCTCCAATCCTGGAGGTATCAATATCTCTGGTTATTGCAATCATTGACAACTCAGGCCTGAAACAATGGCATTTCTTAAAGTGGACACTGTAAAGAAAAAAACAAATGAAGTGGATATTGTCAGTACATTTCTATGGATAGAATGACTTGACACAGGGTGGCCAACTGGATAATGTGTCCTTTTATTATTATTATTTTTTCTGCTATCCTATTTCCCACCTTCTGTGACTTAACTCCTGCTGTATAGGATCACATTCCTAAATAAACTACCTCCACACAAACCTTTATCTTCAGCTCTGCTTTGAGGCTAAGTCACATGGACTTTTCACATACGAGGTTTACCTGTTTTAGCGTACATGCATAGCTATGTATGATCACATACATATAATTCACACATTTTATGGTTTCTAACTATAGCTTCAGGTTATAAAGGCTTTTTCTATCACCAGGATCAGATAAACAAGTATATACATTTTAACTTGTTGTGATTATCTTTATTATATGAAGTTTATTTGGTAGAGAGTGAAGGATCATGATGTTTTTTGTTATATTCCCCCAAATAATTACATAAATTTTAAAAGAGTCTACTGAACAGTTAGCCTTCTCCCACTAATTTTTTTTCCTTACCACTAGAGTTTTGGGAGAATTGTAGATTAATAAGACACCAATCCTCTTATTCCTACTTTTCTTCACATATTATAATTATGAATTAAATAGCCAAACATACATAAATGTAAAGATACACAGAGCAGAAGAGATGCATATTTTTGATTTCCTAACTGGAGTCCTAGCTGCTAGTGACAGTGTACATAGATATTTGTCACAGCAAGAGTAAACAGCCAGACTCCTGCTTTGCCGTAAGTCCTAAACATCTGGGGACTATTTCCCCATTCTAGGAGAACTTAACATTAACAATTTAATTGCTTCCATTTATGTACACTCTCATAAACACAAAATTATGCAGTTTTTGGTTATTGTTTAAATTTTTAACATAAACCTAATTATCAGCAAGGCTATACCCACATGATGATAGGTTATAGGGAACAGACAGAATCCTGGGGTTTGTGAATGATTTCATGACCTGAATCTTCCCAGTACTTCAAAAATAAATAATAAAAAGACTTGCCCTGCAGTCAGGCACTAAATATTTTTGTGCACAGAAAGCTGTTCCTGACCCTCATATAGGTGTTATTAAGCTTTCCATCTATTCCTATGACAACACTCTCATGGGCTACTGAGGTTTTATAAGTGTTTTAATACCTAATCATGTAAATCCCTTCTCAGTATTCTTGTTTCTCAAAAATCTGTTTGCTGGGCTGGGGTTGTGGCTCAGCGGTAGAGCACTCGCCTCGCACATGCGAGACCCTGGGTTTGATTCTCAGCACCACATAAGAAAAAATAAGTGAAATAAAGGTATTGTTTCCAACTACAACTAAAAAATAAATATTAAAAAAAAAATCTGTTTGCTGATCCTTCTAGTTGAACTTTAAAATCGCCTTGTCAATTTTTCTCAAGAATGTGGTAAACATGGAGATGCACCACCACAAACCACATCAGGAAAGGGCTTGCTGCTCAGCTGTGGGGAGCACACAGACAGCTTCTAGCCATGGGACCCCTTGGGTCATGCCCTTCCTGAGGCCACTTCCATCCGGTACTGGGTGAAGTGGTGACAAAAAGAATTGTTAATTTCAGCTGTCTAGGAATGACTCCATTGGGCAATATCTGCTCTGGAGCTCCTCTCCGCTTCCAAGGAAGCTTTGTTGGTTCTGCATCTCCATTCTGCTTTTCCTTTTGCTAAGCCCCGCCTCCCCTTCTTTTCTCTGATGCCAATCCCTAGTAAATGTCTTATTCTAAATTTCATCTCAGCCTTTTTCTCTGAAAAACTTAAATCGTGATAAACTTGATTGGAATGGTGCCAAACCTATCGATTGGGGAAAAAAAAACTGACTTTCCCTTAATACTCCACTTTCCCATTTAGGAATATGAGCAAGCAAATTTGTTAAAATCTTTTTTTTTTTAATCTTGTTGTTGGATAATTTCCTTAGACAGTAAGAAGTGAACTTCTTTGTCTCATCTGATTAATTTTGGAAGTCTTCTTATATATTTTTAGCAAACCTCTTTTCATATGTGATTACAGATTTTTTAAATCCAGTTTTCTTATATTGGTTTTTGTTATTGATTTCTCTATAATAAATAGAACTGTTTTTATTGTATCTTCTATGACCTCCATAATTTTTATAATGAAATGTTTTAATAGTAACATCAGTGAATTCACTGACAAAGTATATTTATTTAAAAAACTGTTGCCAGATGAGATGGCTCAGGCCTGTAATCCCAACGACTTGGGAGGCAGAGGCAGAAGGATCACAAGTTCAAAGCCAGCCTGGTTATGGTGAGGTACTGAGCAACTCAGTGAGACTCTGTCTCTAAATAAAATACAAAATAGGGCTGGGAATGTGGCTGAGTGGTTGGGTGCCCCTGAGTTCAATCCCCAGTACCAAAATAAAATAAAATTCTGTATATATTTTTTCCCATCAAGCTTCCACTCTTCTTTCCACTTTTACCGACATAATGAGAAGTATTTTATATCAAAAAGATTTTATTCCAGTTTTTCACATGTTGAAAGTAATAGCAGCCATTACTTGAGTGCTTCTATGTACCAGGCAATGGTACAAGAATGCTCTGGTGATACTACCTATAATCTCAGCTGCCACCTTGCAAGAGTACATAATGACATACACTTTTCAAAGGATTTTTATAACTTACTCACTAGCAACACCTAGTATTTAAGCCAGGAATCAAAACTAGAATTACTTGACCCTAAAATATGAAAAATATAATTTTAAAAAATCTGAAGAACTTTTTACAAAGCAACATACTCTTCCTGAGTTCCCTTTCTCTTTTGTCACATCTTGCACACACACACACACACACACACACACAAATCACACACACAAATGCCACAACAATCTCTGAATATGTATTTTGAATAGCATTCAAATAAAAAGAAGCACCTTCAACTTAATCCTAAATGTTTTTCCTTTCCCAAAATATTTTTCTATGAATAATTTTCACAGAAATTTTTTTTAAAGCCTATTTTAGGGGATCCAAGATGGTGGGCTAGAGGGAGGCTACATTCTGTGTCTCACCGTCACCTGGGATTCAAGTAGTGGGAATACTGTTTCTCTGTGAGTTATTAGAAAACCCCTGACAGCTGCTCCTATGCAGAAATCCCAGCCACCATGCCTGTACAGGTCCCCAGGCCTCAGGGTCAGTGCAGTACTCCTGGCCCCTCTCCCATGCAGGACTTCCACCTGCCATAACTGAGCAGGACTACCAGAATCAGTACCTATGCAGGACCCCTGGTCGCCCACCCAGACAAGAATCTTGGCTGCCACTTCCATGCAGGACACCGGGCCACTGCCCATGTGTAGGACCTCTGGCTGTCACTCCTGAGTGGACCCCCATCTACCAACGTGGAGTTCCCCAGGTCACCTCCATCTTGAGACACTGCAACCACTGCCATAGTCCCCTACATGTGGTAATATGCACCTGGGAACACCTGATAGGGTCTGGAGACAGCCGCCAGCCACAGCACAGCATGCCACAGAGCTGCATCTCTGAACGTGCAGCTCAACGCCACCATCAGACCCACTCGACTCAACACCCCATCTCTGAAAGCATCTACGTCCATTTTGGGACACCTTTGTTGCCACCTTTAGTTGGGGCAACTCCTAGCTTGGGACACCTGCTGGGAGTAGATGCAATATCAAGGTACCTATAGTCCCAAACTCCCCACTCTCCCTGGCAGCCACTAACCCAGCGCAGTGCTTGTGGCTAGGTGCCTGGTCCATAGCTCGAAAAGCTTGGCCCTGAACTGCCCAATACAAAACAGCTCTTCACAACAGGTGCACAGCCCTCAGAGTGCAGCTCATAAGACCTCCTGAAATCATGAGCAGAATATTTAGGAATTATGGGATAACATAAAAAGACCAATTTTAAGAATCATTGGGATAGAGAAAGGATAGAGAAATTCCTTATTGGGAAGTAGAAAGGGAGAGTGTGAGCGACATACAGTTTAGAGACTAAATTAGAGACCAGGAACTGTGAGGTTTGTAGGTGATATAAGGAGATAATACCAGGCACCCACATCACATGAGAAGGACCCAAAGGAGATCCTTGGGGTGCAGTATCCCATCGGGGACCAGCTAGTGCTGTATCCCACCTCCAGGAGCAACAACAACAACAACAACAAAATCCTTATATTTTCCTTCAAGATTTGTTTTTATCTTTTCTCTTTTTTCCCCCTTTTCACTCTCTCTCTCTTCTCCTGCCTTCACACCTCTAACATTTGTGAAAACAAATACTTTGCAAGAATTAGGCTACTGAGGACTGGGATGACTGAATAGTATATTACAGTTGTGTTGTATATTTCTCTACCTCATATTTTTACATTTTATATTTTTCTTTATTTTTATGTTTGTTTTTTGTACAGTCTCTATTGTCTTCTTGCTTACTTGTCACCCCAAAATCACTTTCTCTCTTTTCTCCTGCTACTAGCCAACTTCTTTTAATTCCTCTTTCATGCTTCCTAAGATCTAATAACTCTGTATTCTCACCTCTTACCTCCTTAACATCTCATCCTACACCCCACCCCAGTTCTCTCTTTGTCCACCATCAGAAACTGTAGACCCTTTTTCAAATCTTCAGTTTATATTGTAAATAATAATTGAACTCACCATTTCTGTATATTGTGACAAAACTTCAAATGTTCTAATAGTAGCTATTGTTTTAAGGTTGTATATTGTTTGTATTGGGATCTGTTAATATTATTTTCCCCCTAAAGGAAAGGTATTGGAGGCCTACAGGACACTCTAAGCCTATAGGATAAAAACTGTAATGCCTTGGATCCACAGTGCTAGAAGGGAAGACACACAAACAACATGAAAAAACAAGGGAAGAAAGTGCCCCAAACAAACCAAGATACTACATTATTAGAATCTATGGCCAGCAAAGCAGATGAAATTACAGAGAAGGAGTTCAGGATGTACATAATTAAAATGTTCTGTGAATTAAAGGATGATATAAGAGAGCAAATATAGGCACCAAAATATCATTTTTGATAAAGAGCTACATAAGCAAATACAGGAAGCAAGAGATTACTTCAATAAGAAGAAAGAAGTTATGAAAAAAATCCTTGGAAATAAAGAAAACAATAAACCAAATTAAAAACTCAATAGCATCACCAATATATTAGATGACTTGGAAGACAGAACCTCAGACAATGAAGACAAAATATATATAATCTTGAAAATAAAGTTGACCACATAGTAAAGATGCAAGAAATCATGAGCAGAATATTTAGGAATTATGGGATAACATAAAAAGACCAAATTTAAGAATCATTGGGATAGAGAAAGGCATAGAGGTACAAACCAAAGGAATGAACAATCTATTCAATGAAACAATATCAGAAAACTTTCCAAACATGAAGAATGAATTGGAAAATCAAATACAAGAGGCTTATAGGACACCAAGTGTACAAAATCACAACAGATCCACATCAAGGCACATTATAATGAAATGCGTAGCATATAGAATAAGAAGAGAATTTAAAAAAACACAAGAGAAAGGAATCAGATTACATATAGGAGGAAACCAATTAGGATATCTGCAGATTTTTCAACCCAGACACTGAAAGCTAAAAGATCCTGAAACAACATATTCCAAGCTCTGAAAGAAAATGGATGCTAACTAAGAATCTTATATCCAGCAAAATTAAGCTTTAGATTTGATAATGAAATAAAACTTTCCATGCAAACGAAAGTTAAAAGAATTTACAACTAGAAAACCTGCCTATAGAACATCCTCAGAAAAATATTCCATGAGGAGGAAATGAAAAAAAAAAAAGAAAGAAAGAAAATCAGCAAAGGGAGGTATTACACTAAAGGAAAAACCAATCAAAGGAGAAACCAAATCAAGTTAATACAAAAAATAAAGAAAAATGACCAGGAATACAAATCATATCTCGATAATATCCTTGAATGTTAATGGCCTAAAGTCACCAATCAAAAGACATAAACTGTCAGGTTGGATTAAAAAAATACCCAAACAATATGCTGCCTTTAAGAGACTCATCTCATAGGAAAAGACATTCACAGACTGAAGGTGAAATGTTGGGAAAAAACATACCTCTCACATGGATGGTGGAAGCAAGCAGGGGTTTCCATCCTCATATCAAATAAAATAGACTTCAAGCCAAAGTTAATCAACAGAGATAAAGAAAGATATTACATACTGCTTAAGGGAACCATACATCAACAGACATAACAATTATAAATATATATACCCCAAACAATGGAGCATCTACATTCATAAAAAAAGAAAAAAAAAAACTGTTCTCAAGTTCCAGGGTCAAATAGACCACAACAGAAATAATTCTGGGTGACTTTAACACACCTCTTCCACCACTGGATAGATCTTTCAAACAAAAGCTAAACAAAGAAACTATAGAACTCAATAATACAATCAACAACTTAGACTTAACAGATATATATAGAATATTTCGTCCATCAACAAGTGAATACACTTTCTTCTCAGAAGCACATGGATCCTTCTCTAAAATAGAGCATATATTATGCCACAAAGCAACTATTAGCAAAAACAAAAAAGTAGAGGTAGTACCCTGCATTCTATCAGATCATAATGGAATAAAATTAGAAATCAATGATAAAATAAAAAATAGAAGCTACTCCAAGACCTGGAGATTAAATAATATGCTATTGAGTAAACAATGGGTTTCAAAAGATATTAAAGAGAGTAAAAAATTCTTAGAGGTAAATGAGAACACTGATACAACATATCAAAATCTCTGGAACACTGTGAAGGTAGTACTAAGAGGAAAGTTTATTGCATAGAGTTCATTTCTTAAAAGAAGAAAAAAATCAACAAATAAATGACCTAACATTATATCTCAAAACCTTAGAAAAAGAAGAACAAATTAATACCAAAAGCAGTAGAATACAGGAAAAATTAAAATCAGAGCTGTAATCAATGAAATTGAAACAAAAGAAACAGTTGAAAATATTGACAAAACATAAAGTCAGTTCTTTAAAAAAATAAATAAAATTGATAAACCCATAGCCATTCTAATGAAGAGAAGGAGAGAGAAAACTCAAATTACTAACATCTGTGATGAAAAGGGAAATATCACAACTGACACTGCAGGAATACAAAAGATAATTAGAAATTTTTTGAAAATTTGTACTCCAATAAAATAGAAAGTATCGAAGGCATCAACAAATTTCTAGAATCATATGATTTTTCCCAAATTGAATCAGGATGATATACACAGTTAAAAAGATCAATTTCAAGCAACAAGACAGAAGATGCCATCAGAAGCCTACCAACCAAGTAAACCCCAGAACAGATGGATACACAGCTGAGTTCTACAAGACCTTTAAAGAAGAACTAATACCAATACTCCCCAAATTATTCTATGAAACATAAAAAGAGGGAGCACTTCCAAACTTATTCTCTGAAGCCAATATCACCCTGATTCCAAAACCAGGCAAAGATACATCAGAGAAAGAAAACTTCAGAACAATATTTCTAATGAACATAGATGCAAAAAATTCTCAATAAAATTCTGGCAAATCGAATGCAAAAACATATTAAAAAGATCATGCACCATGATCAATTGGGGTTTATTCCAGGGATGCAAGGTTGTTTCAACATATGGAAATCAATAAATGTAATTCATCAATCACATCAATAGACTCAATGATAAGAATCATATGATCATCTCAATAGATGCAGAAAATGCATTTGACAAAATATAGCACCTTTTCATGTTCAAAACACTAGAAAATCTAGGGACAATAAGAAAATATCTCAACATTGTAAAAGTTATGTATACTAATTCCAAGGCCACTATCATTCTAAATGGAGAAAAATTGAAAGCATTCCCTCTAAAAACTGGAATAAGACAGGGATGCCTTCTTTAACCACTTCTATTTAACATAGTTCTTAAAATTTTAGTCAAAGCAATTAGACAGACAAAAGAAATTAAAGGGATATGGATAGGAAAAGAAGATCTCAAAGTATCACTATTTGCTGAAAACATGATTCTATATCTATGGGATTCCCCCCCCAAAAAAAAAATCCACCAGAGAACTTCTAGAACTAATAAACAAATTCAGCAAAATAGCAGGATATAAGATCAATACCCATAAATCAAAGGCATTTCTGTACATCAGTGAAAAATACTCTGAAAGAGAAATTAAGAAAACTACCCCATTTACAATAGCCTAAAAGAATAAATAAAGTACTTGGGAATCAACAAAAGTGGCAAAAGACCTCTATAATGAAAACTATGTAATGCTAAAAAAAAAAAAGAAAAGAAATTAAAGAAGACCTTATAAGATGCAAAGATCTCCGAAGTTCTTGGATGGGTAGAATTAATGTTGTCAAAATGATTATATCACCAAAAGCACTATACAGATTTAATGCAATTCCAAACAAAAGCCCAATGAAATTCCTCATAGAAATAGAAAAAGCAATCATGAAATTCATCTGGAAAAATAGGAGACCCAGAATAGCCAAAGCAATCCTTAGCAAGAAGAGTGAAGCAGATGGCACAACTGTACCAGACCTTAAACTATACTAGAGAGCAATAATAACAAAAATGGCATGGTATGGGCACCAAAATAGACTTGTATACCAATGGTACAAAATAGAGGACACAGAGACAAACTCACATAAATACAGTTATCTCATACTACACAAAGGCCTCAAAAACCTATATTGGAGAAAAAATATCCTCTTCAACAAATGGTGCTGGGAAAACTGGAAATCCATCTGCAACAAAATGAAATTAAGCCCCTATCTCTCATCATATACAAAACTCAATACAAAGAGGATCAAGGACCTAGGAATTAGACCAGAGACCCTGCACCTAATAAAAGAAAAAGTAGGTTCAAATCTTCTTCATGTTGGATTAGGCTCCAACTTCCTTAACAAGCCTCCTATAGCACAAGAAATAAAATCAAGAATCAATAAATGGGATGGATTCAAATTGAAAATCTCCTCAGCAAAAGAAACAATCAGTGAGGTAAAGAGAGAGCTTACATAATGGGAGCAAATTTTTACCACATGCACATCAGATATCGCTCTATTCTCTAGGATATATAAAATACTCAAAAAGCTAAACACCAAAAAACGAACAGCCCAATCAATAAATGGGTCAGGGAACTGAATAGACACCTCTCAGAAGAAGATATACAATCAATCAACAAACATATGAAAAAAAAATGTTCCACACCTCTAGCAATTAGAGAAATGCAAATCAAAACTACTCCAAGATTTCATCTCACTCCAGTCAAAATGTCAAAAAACAATAAGTGTTGGTGAGAATGTGGGGGAAATTGGTGGGATTGCAAATTGGGGCAGCTAATATGGAAAACAGTATGGAGATTCCTTGGAAAACTTGGAATGGAACCACCATTTGACCCAGCTGTCCCACTCTCAGTTTATATCCAAAAGGACTTAAAAACAGCATACTACAGGAAATCAGCCACATCAATGTTTATAGCAACTCAATTTATAATAGCTAAATTGTGGAACCAATCTAGATGCCCTTCAATGGATATGATGAATGGATAAAGAAACTCTGGTATATATACACAATGGAATATTACTCAGCATTAAAAGAGAATAAAATCATGGCATTTTCAGGTAAATGGATGGAGTTGGAGAATATCCTGCTAAGTGAAGTAAGCCAATTCCCCAAAACCAAAGGCCGAATACTTTCTCTGATATGTGGATGCTGAACCATAATGGGGCGGGGGTTGGGGGATGGCAGGGACATGGGAGGAATGGGGGAATAGGGCAAAGGGGAGAAAGGGGAAGGGAGGTGGCATGGGGGTAGGAAATATGGTAGGATGAGATGGGCTTCATTACCCTAAGTACATGTATGAAGACAGGAATGTGTGACTCTCTTGTGTACAACCAGAGACATGAAAAATTGTGCTCTGTATGTGTACTATGAATTGAAATGTATTCTGCTGTCATGTATAACAAATTAGAATAAATAAATAAATTTTTAAAAAAGAATCCAAAAAAACTACTTTATTTTCTTTAAGCTCTGTATATGGCATTAATATCCAGTATATACAAAGAACTCAAAAAACTTAATAACAAAAATTCAAATAACCCAATCAATAAATGGGTAAAGGAACTAAACAGACATTTGTCAAAACAAGAAATGCAACTGGTCAACAAATATATGAAAAAATATTCAACATCCTCTGCAACTAAATGCAAATTAAAACTACAGTGAGATTTTAATCTCACTCCAGAATGGTAATTATCAAGAATATAAGTAGCAATAAATATTAAAGAGGATGTAGGAAAAAGGGTACACTTATATGTTGTTGTTGGGACTACAAATTGGTACAACCACTCTGAAAAGCAGTATAGAGATTCCTCAAAAAACTAAGAATGAGACCACCATTTTACTCAGTTATCCCATTCTTCAGTATATATCCAAAGGACTTAAAATCAGAATACTAGGGTGACACAGCCACATCCATGTATATAGCAGCAAAATTCATGCTAGCTAAGCTGTAGAGTCAACCTCGTGCCCTGCAACAGATGAAGGGATAAAGAAAATGTCGTGTATTTACACTATTCAGTGTTACTCATTCATAAAGAAAAATGACTTCATGACATTTGCTGGTAAATGGATGGATCTGGAGTCTGTCATGCCAAGTGAAATAATCCAATCCCCAAAAAACAAAGGTTGAATGTTTTATTAAGTTCTGTATTGTATTTCATAATGAATCTATGATATAATTTATTTAATTGGTTTTCTAATGGATAGTTTACATTTAGCTTTCTATAATAATGAAAATGTGACATTTCTTAACTAAAGACTTTGAGTATTTTAATTATAAATACATCATGCACTATACAATAACATTTCAGTCAAAGATGGACTGAGTGCATATGCAATAATAGTCCCATAAGATGATAAAATAAACTAGGTGTGTAGTAAATGATATTTTTCTAAGTTTGTGTAAGTACACTGTATAATGTTCACCCAATGATAAAATAACCAAACAACGCATTTCTCAGAATGTATCTCCGTCATTAATACATGACTGTAATACATTGCTCACTATTTTAATGAGAAGAAAGATTAACCCAAGTTGTGAGTTTGCATTCTCCATATTTTTCCAGGCTCCTTTTTTATATGCATTGCTATTTTTAATTAGTTTTTAACATCAACTCAACTTTGATGTTGTATTGTAAACAAAAGCAATTATTACATTCAAAGTCATTATTTTCAAATAACTCCACTAGTCTCTTTTCTCCATATGAGCTATATTTTTGTGGTTTTTAGGGAATCTGAACAAATAGATTCTATTTATATTTATTTTCTATATACCTCCCACCAGAGAATTATATTTAATTTTTCACAAACAATAGACTAACAGGAATTTTTTAATTCCATTTTTATGAGATACAAATTTATTAAGAATCATTTCTACTGTCCCAGAAGCATTAGAGAAAGGACAGAGAAGAACAGGGCAGTAGTAAGTGTCCCAGGGAAAATAGTCTTTGATGTCTCTTCAGGTAAGGGAGAGGGTAGACCCCTGGTCTGAGCTCCTATCTAGAATCCATGCAGAGAAACCAGAACCAGATTGCATACCTCACTTCTGCTGCCACTTGAGTCTGCCAGATGAATGCTCACACCATGATATCAGTATCCATGGAGCTCAGGGTCCTTTGTCTGTCTCTGGTTTTGTCTCTGTCTCGGTTCTCCACTTTCATTGGAGCTACTTTGTTTCTGAGGCTAGCACATTTCTGCCCTCCTTACATTGGATCCACTTTGTTTCTGAATGCAGGGCCTATCTTTTAGGCCAGCCAGCAGAAACATGGCATGCAGCAACATAGTTGTTGAACACAGGTAGCAATTCTCCCAGTCACCCTCTTCCGGTCCTTGCTGTTGTCATGAGTATAGGCTGTGGAGCACACCATGGGGTTGCCCTGTGGAGTGGGAGTTTTCTTCTGACCATGCCCCCTGGGATGACTTGTTGCTGTGTCACACCCACGGACAATTATCCAGGAGCTGAGTGTGGGGGACACAGGGACATGCTAGGGGGCTATACTGGGAGTGAGGATCCTCGAATGCAGGCATTAAAGATGAAAGGCAGGCAGGCTGGCTCTTCTGCTGCTCTCTGACATGACTGCTTGACCTCCTCAGGCAGCTGATGCTCATGGGGCAAGATAAGGAAAGTGAGAAGGGTAGGCTCACTGGCAATCCTCTTTGTGAAAAGAGGGAATGTAGAAGGATCTTTGGAGTGTGGGTGATGCACAGGCTTCACCTGGAACATGCACCCTGCCCTCAGGGTTATCTGGTGCTAGATTAACAGGTCCAAGCCATCACCTCATCGGATTTTCTTTTTACCACAGACATCCAGGTATTATACGGATAATAACCCATGCCAAACATGATTGTCATTATTGACAACCCCGATGGATGGGAAATGGCTTACTAGAATGACTTGGTGAATATTCTTTACCCTGACTCAGCCATGGGTGCCCATGATTTGGTGGGCCTCTGCATGGGGTCCACAGTCAGTATTTGATGGATGAGGCTTTGTGCTTTGGCAGAAACATGAGAGGGAAGGTAGTACCTTGCATGCAGGACCTGCCAAGGAGGGGTTCTTTTAAATGGGTGTCACCCATAACCATGAACTAAAGAATGACACTCAGGCTTCAGATGTTCACTAGGGGGCCCTCACATTCTTCCCAATGGAAGACTTCTGGGTCACAGTATGGGAGAGTTTCCCAGAACCTGCCCAACTTCTGCCTTTTTGTGAACCTGCTGCTCAGGCTGAAGTCATTGAATTTTATGTTTCCTCTGGCATCCACCAAGATATTCTCTGTCTCCAGGTCTCTGTGCGAGATGCCTTTCATGTAGCAGTAACACATAGTGCATATAATGTGCCAGAACGTCATTCTGCATGACACTGGCTTCCAGGATATGGTGCTGTAGCTGTCCCCCACCTAAATACTCCATCATGAAGTAGATATTTTCAATGGTTTCAATAACTTGATACAATTGGATGGCATTGGGTGTTCCATAGTCTCCACTATATCTGGTTCAGCTATAAAGGGGAAGTTCTGCTCTACCTTTGACAGGATATTCATGGTCAATGGCCACCTCTGTCCTTGTAAGGAGATGGTGGGCAAGATTCACCTTGGCAAAGCCATACTGCCCAGTGTGCCTCAGGACCCTATAAAGGTCTGTGAAAGCAGGCTCATAGCAGGAACCGACTCCTTGCCACACTTCACTATACTGACTATTCTCACTATACAGCCTAAGCAGCAAAACCAAAAAATGATTTTAGCTAATAAAAGTTAATTAATTAATTAATTAATATTTTTGAAAACTTTTAAAAACCAATATCAAAAGACCAAAATCAGAACTACCAAACACCCAAACAAGCCAACTATCCGTGAGTCCATGAGGTCATCACCAAGAGTTCCCTGTACTTAGGGACATAAACCCAGCTAGGCCAGGGCCTTATATAGCTGGCATTTGAAATTTCCTCACAATGGCTCCTTGTGAGGTCAGGGCAAGAAATAGCCTACTCCTGTCTGAGCATAACTCACAGTGGTCATCTCGCTTTTTGGCCTCCAGGACTTTTTCCAAGTTTCATAATAATAGGAAAGAACTCCAGAAGCTTTTGTTGCAGTGGGTTATGGAGACTGTTGTTTACTTGTTTAGAAATTAAAATCTGTATGAGACTTCAATCGTCTTTTCATTTTGAGTCTGAAATTCTTTGATAACTTTTGGCTTTTAAAGACCTAATCACACCTGTGCTCAAAAATGTATTCAATTCCATTTTCTTTCAACTTGGAATGATTGGTGTCAAAAGGATGATAGTACTTCACTCACATTTTTATACTATAACAAAAAGTTCTGTCCCTAAGATTCTGCAGCAAATAATATTAACACCCATGTGTTTGAGAGGGAAGGGGTATTCATCATAATTTCTCTTAAGTTCCTCATCAAATCAATGACCCCATTCTTGGTTCCAATTTGTGTTTTAGGTAGATTTGGATGGCTGTGACCAAAAGACCCAACAAGAACAACTTAGAGGAGGAAAAGTTTGTTTTGGTTCATGGTTTCAGAGGCTCAGCCTATACATCCAACTCCATAGCTCGGGCCAGAAGTGAGGTAAAACATCTCAGTAGAAGGATATGGTGAAGGAAAGAAAATCAGGACATGGCAACCAGGAAGCAGATCCGAATTTTTGAATTTTTGAAAGTGGAAGTGTCATATCATTTGACAGAGAAAAAGGTATATGACTGTAGGACCCTGAGGTACATGAGTTCTTTCTTAGTTCTTGGTAATATGATACAATGCTAGAGTCCCAGGGACAGGAGCATGTTGTTCAGTTCTGGTATGAGAGTTTCAGGAAAGGGATAGATACCAAGCTCAACAGAAGCGGATTTCAGAGGTTCAGTCCATGGTTGGCCAACTCCATAGCTCTGGGCCTCAGGTGAAGCAGAACATCATGGCAAAGGGGTGTTGCAGAGAAAAGCAGCTCAGGACATGGCAGCCATGAAACAGAGAATTCCAGTCTCCTCAAATAGACTTTGTTATTTAGTAGAAATTCTTCAGAGCCAGTAGGAATGAGGAATTCCAGAGAGTTCCTAATTATGTGTCCTATTTGTTTTATTATTAGGAATGAAGTCCAGGGTATAGGAGGATCCAGTACATATACTTACATTGGGAAGTCTTTTTTTTTTTTGATACTCTAAATTATTTTAATTCCAAACCAAAATACATTTATTATAAAAACATTAGAAAAAGCAGACAAGTAAAACGTTTTAAATCACTAACTACTGTTAACATTTGGCTAGAGTTTTGTTGTTGTTGTTTTCTATACTGGAGATTGAACCCAGGGGCACTCTACGGCTGAGCTACATCCTCAGCATTTATTATTTCTTATTTTGAGTCAAGGTCTTGATACATAGCCCAAGGTGGGCTTGAATATATAATCCTTCTGCCTCAACCTCCTGAGTTGCTGGAATTATAGGCAAGTACCACTGTACCCAAGTTGGCTAGGGATCTTTTGAGAATTTTTTTACACATCATATATAGGACATATGCATCATTTACATATATTTCATAAGTTTACACTGTCCATATTAACTATTTTGTTATGTTTTTCACTTAAAAATATAACTTGAGATCTTCATGCAAATTATGATATATTTAAATAAAAATTAGAGACTTGTTATATTCTCTTTTTCAAGAAAACTGGGCTGCCACTCCTACAGCTGATAAAAGTACAAGCCAAGTAGGATATTTAAGCTAAGGCTGCTAGTTCTTTCATTTTTTACATCTCCCTATAAACAATTCAGCCCAACCTTAAACACATCTTTATTTGTATTAAAATTAGACATAGTCCTAAATACATTTAATTTTAATAAGCCTCAAATTGTATTTGTCATAAACTCCATCAAATCATATTTCTTCTTATGTATAGTCTCTAGCAAAACATTGTATCCCCTTACTAATTTGTTGGTCAAAGATTTCAGTATCTTGAAACTCTTTTCTAGAAGCCTCAAAAGTTTCTGTAGTTGTAATTATGGCTTGAAACTCCTGAAACCTCCGTGACAGAAATTATCTCAAATTTGGTCACTGCTCTTTGATTGTCTCATTGTAGAACAAACAAAAGAGAGCTGGCAATCAGTTAAACCATAATGCTCACCTGTGGTTATGCACAGATTGCTTTGTGCAGTTGTACAAGTTTAAGATGTGCCATTTATATTGCATTTGCACACACACACACACACACCTATCTAACAGATGACAATGATATGTCTGGTTTTAATAAAAGGAAATTATTATGACAATTTTCAAGCAGATGAAGAAGGGCAGCTTTTTCTAATTTGCACACTAACAGATTGAAGAGCTTAGTCATATTGAGTAGATCTAATACAATCTGGGAAAGGATTGCATGAGATCAGAAAGACTGAGTCTTTGATAAGAAGACTGACAAAAGGGGCATATTCTCCACATGTCACATTTTGATCATATTCAGCTTCATTTTTCTGCAGAGGTTGGCTCTTTGTGCTACATATAGAACTGTGGTGGGCTTGATGCTGGTGCTGGCATATGATCTTCTCTTTTAGGAGACTTGAGTAGTCATGAAGTCTAGAGCTGGGCTGGACAAGGGCTTCATACTTGAGGAAATCGGAGCTCTAAAACCAGAGAGTCAAAGCAAATTATTTTGTAAGTTAGATCTTTAAATATTATTACTAAAAAATATATACACACATGGCTACATGTATATATACTTGCCTGTGTGTGTGTGTGTGTGTGTGTGTGTGTATTCCCATCCTACATTAATTTACTTCACTGGAAAATTAATGGATTCTTACCATTTCTTTTTCTAATAACGCTCTATGTTAGGCATTGCATTATATAGATTAGAAGTTTAGCTGTAAAAAGTCAGAATTACATGGATTTATATAAGGTCCACTTTTATTCTTCCTTGAACAACATAACATCAATTGTATTATCACTTATGCTTACATCTCATTGGTGTTAAAATTCAATCATATGAAAAATAAAATTGAATCCCACGACCCATATCTAGCTCTAAGAATGTCTGGGAAATAAAGTCTTTATTCTGGACCACAAGGAGAATATTTCATTCTCAGGAGAAGGGGAGAATGAGTAAAACACTCTCAGGCTGTGCTCAATGACCTCACAATTCAGTTTAGAAAAGAACCCTAAACATTGCTTTTTTGGTGGATGCATTTTATTTTTTTTCTTTAAATACTTGATCTCATCCCTCTATAAAACTCATTAAAATTGAAGATGCTAGTCATCCAAATGGTAAATGAAGCTTTGTGAAGTTTCTCTACTTAAATCTATTAGCTGTTTAAGAGCTGGGCCAAAACTTTCCTTAGAATGGTCATAATAACTTACTCAGTCATTTTGTCAAACAAATATTTATCAAGCAATAAGTTATCCACATACATTCTGAGAAATATACCAGAAACTAAGTATTAAAGTAGGCTCACAGTATTCATTTATCTATCACAGAACTTTATCCAAGTTATCTGAATTGGTAAAGATTTGGAGAGAAATAGAATCTAGCTTAGTAATGCTATTTCTTTCATTAAAAAGTTGTGCATGTATGTCTTAAATTTTTCTTATAAGATTAAAGGTATAAGACTTTTACTTTTATAATAAAGGTAAATTAATTTAAGTTAAATTAGTATAACAATATCTTATAGCCAGGAAATTTTTCACTTAAGTTTTTTGAGTAATGTATATTGTAGGATGAAACATGTTACACACAATATCAACCTGTCTCTAAATTTAGAGAACGAATTTTGTTTTAAAGAATAATATGAAATTAAAATAGGATGAAAAATGAGTTTGAAAATGAACTTCAAGAATATATAACACACTATCACAGTAGATTTATACATTTGACCTTAGTTATTTGAGGGAAAGCACTTTATTGATATTAGTTTGACTCATCAGTGTATAGAGAAGTTGAATATTGATAACAGGTCATAACTGAAGTTCCTCAGGAGCTGAGTGACAAAGTATAGCTCTCTATCAAATTGATTTTATAGGATAACAGATGGCTCACGCTCCTGAGAACTTTGCCAAGAGGCATTTTTTAGCTTAGAATCATGATTATACAACATGCCGTATCAGATGACTTTTGTCCTTGGGCCCTTTTTGTCTAACAGGACATGATGAATTTATATACACATTTCTTCCACTTAGTCATATGCAGCCTGTATACATGTTTCTTTAAACAGAATAAAAATGTGTATTTTCTAACTTTTGCCTTTACTTTCTTTAAAAGAAATGTCCATAGACAGTAAATATATGCCTTTCAGGGTGACAAATATAATCTTGCAAGACATACCCTAGCCATACTTTGATGCATATAATAATTTGCACAATATAGGTTCCTGCCCTCTTCCTTTAGTGCCTGTTTGCATATAGCACCTACTAAACCATGAGCCCAGCATTGTCCTAGGCCTATACTGTGTAGTATGTTAGCCAAGCTCAAAGCAAGTACAAGGTAACATTCACTACTGAGTAAGGGTGTTGGGGAGGGGGCAATAGCAGCCCCCAGAGGCCACACTTTTCTGTTCCAAGCAGAACTTGTTTTCAACACAGAAAAAAAAGCATGTCCATCCAAGAAACACTAACAAGCATGGAAATGTCTCTGGTCTTTCCTTCCTTCTATAACTTCCCTGAAGTAGCCAAAGAAAGAAAGAAACGGGTGTGGGGGCAGGCAAGGAAAGGAAGGAAGGAAGGAAGGAAAAAAGAGAAGAGAGAGAGAGGGAGAGGGAGAGGGAGAGGGAGAGAGAGAGAGAGCAGGCAATCGATAGCGCTTTTCTGTTTAGTCCTCTCTTTCTCATGGGTGAGCCAGAGGCAGAGTGTGTTAGAATATACGTGCACTTGAGATATGATACATGAATTGTGGTAATTTCAGTAATTCTACATACAAGTGCTTTTATATTTTCATTTAAAATTTATACTAAATTTAGAGCAACATGAAATAGTAAATTTATAAAATTCAAGACAAATTATGAGACTGAAGAAGAAAGGGGAGAGTTTTATATTTTAGAAACTTGAATGGAACTTTTCCTATTTTTTGAACAAATGGCCCCATGTTTTAATTTTGCACTGGGTTTCACAATTTTCTGCAGCTCTTGCATGAGTTTAATTATGTTCTTCAGCAGCCTCTGCAATGCAATTTTATACATCATCCTGTTTATGTCACCATCAAATCTGGTTTTCTATCATCCTGGCCACCCTACCCCTAAATCTGTGAGCCACCTGGTCTCCCTTAATAAAATTAACAAATTCCTTTTCTGTTTACTCTACCTGGGTGGGTTTTATTTTTTGCAGCTTATTGCACTGACTGATATGAATAATAAAGAAAATAGCTAAAGCTAATAAATTCTTACTCTATGCTAGTACAAATTCTTATAATGGTGAAGTAAATACTGTGAGAAAACCTAGGGTTAAAAATCAAATAAATTGTCTGAGTTCACCAGCTAATGCATCCAGAGCCAGGATTCAACCCAAGTAATCTGACTCCAACCCCATGTGGTGCCACATTTCTTATAATGTTTGTCCTTTTAAATATTGTTGATCCCTATGGCAAGAATTCTACTCAGTTCTAAATAGGCAGTGTGCCATCTAAACAAATAGCCATTGTTAGACTCCAAGACAGTTAAATGTTTGAATCAAGTATTGTTGCTGAAAACATAATTCTTAGGGAAGATCCAATAAACTGTCTTTTCTGAGAACCACGTTGGTGGCAATCGAGACTGTTTCATGGCTTTATGTCTCTGGGGTTTGTTGACAGTGGGTTTTGTCTCCCTAGATTCTTTGGTTTGGGGATTTTTGTAAGGTTTTACCAGTGTATGATTACACTGATTATAAAGGCAGACAAAGTGAGAGACTCAAATGGCTTCAAATGTTAATATTCACCTTTATTATTCCTGTTCATCAGAAGTGATAAAATAGCTTTCTCAGCAAGTTCACTTCATGCTGTTTGTGCTACTGTTGAAGTACACACAGATATGCTAGCAGGATACAAAGTTTGCAATTACATCTGATTCTTGAATGGTCTTCACAAATAAACAAGGGGTGATAAAGGTTGAGAGTGATGGAATTTGGTAACAATACTTACCCTACTAAGTTCACTGTTTGCCATGAAACCCCACAATCTGAGAAGCTACATCATTCTGACTTAGGGACACATGTCATTTCAATATTCAGATGCTACCAAATTTTGCTGATAGAAGGTCAGCAATGTATGGAACTTAAAAAAAATTTTGCAACTTATTATTAAAAATATACATGAAGTGGGCTAAACTGTGCAAATTAAAACAGTACAAAATCATAAAGGTGAGCACAAATATTTTTTTGCCAGGTATGAGTGGGAGGTGCCTTCATGATTTATTATAAAACAACAAAGCAATCTGAAACAATGAGGTGTTTCTCTGTACCTCATGAATATCTAAGAATTCGGTTCATGACAGAACAAGTCATTAGCTATCTCTGCCAAACAGTCAAATGGAGATGATTGATTATTTTATGCAGAAACCAGCAAAGTCCAAAGGTACTTGAAATCCATGGCTGATGAAATGCAAAACATTGCCAAAAATAAATGCAACTCTTGAATATTATCACAATATTTATACTGATGACCAGATGTACTTGAGAACTAATAATCACGAACTTCCCAAACCTACTGCAAATATTCTTATATGATTTGTTGGTTTTTTATGTTCTTAAACAAAATGATTGTGGCCTTTGAAAAATATACTACAACATGGACTTCCTTAGTGTTAGTTGCTCAGTTCATACATCTTGGCGGGTTACTGGTTTTGAGATTTTTTTTTTTTTTGCTACCAATTAACAGGAGCACAGGGTTTATTTTGTTTATAGACAAATAAGGAAAATATCTCTTCTAGAAGAGTAATAAACTAACTTTATTTAGTTAGTATCTAATATTGTATCTTCATGTAATTAGGTAACCATTTATCACCATAAACTCATTTCTCAAATTTCGAGCTACTTGGAATTATTTTGTGGGCAAGAGATTTCTGACACTTGTGACTCTGCACAGATATGTTGTCTTCATTTGGGCTGCCCCATATGTATATCCCACAAGGTTTGTTGGAAAGGCATTCACAGGGAGCAGGCGTGAAGGAACAGGAGAGTGTTAAGGGAAGGAGAAGCTGGCCACAGGCGTACATTATTGAGATGGCTGTGGTAGGCAACCATGCAATGCTTCCAGGACCTCTGAGAGACAGCATGCCCACATTCTCCACTCAAAGGACAGGTGCTGGTTGTTTATCTGCTTGCTACTGTCCTCCACTGGTGGAGGGTTACCTGGGGACAATAACTCCCATGACCTGCTCTGCTCTGTCTGCCCAGACTGAGGAGGCTCCTGTGGCTTCCAGAGAAATCCCTGAGACAGAAAGTGGAAATGCTCCTGCCAGATAAAAAACAAGACACCCAAAGAAATAAGCATTTCAGCTAAAGAGCAAAGACTTTGACAGATATTATATATGACATATCCTAAAAAATTATTCATTGTTTATCTGAAATTCCAAATTTCGTTGGACATCCTGTATCTTCCCTGCCCCACCCCCGCCACCCCTTCTCTCTATCTCTAAATCTGACAACTCTATCCCTGGCTCCTGTTTGAGGTGTGATGCTGTGGCACTGGTCTGAGCTTGCCCAGAGCTGCCACCCCTTCGGCAGCTAAAATGAGCAGTGAGGTGAAGTGGGTCACCAAAAGCACTTGCTATCTGTGGGTATTCTTTATTTTATTTATTTTTGTGTTTGTGAACTTATTTTTATTAGGGTATAGGATATGGGTGGGGAAATATCACTGTGGGGTAGACCCCTGCCCCAGGAAATGTCCATTCTGATCTTCCCTGGATGGTTTTGGGAACTCTTCTTTTGTGTGGAGCTGTTTCTGCTTCCAGCCTTTTTGGGTGCATTTCTGAGTGGCTCCTTTCTGGAAGAGAATATCCTCTTTTTTCTTGGAGCCATTCCTTCTGCTGCCTCTTCAGGATCACCAGTTTTTCTTAAGTAAAGATTTCTTTCTTTGGGAAGACTTGCACTGCAAGCTGTCTCTTCAAAATCACTGCTGACCAAGTCTTCCTTGGAAGAAGGTTTCTTTCTTGGGGTTAGAGACAGAGATGGGTTTTCCACTGCATTTGCCCGAGGAGCAGGTGGGGGCTTTGTTTTTGTTTCTTTTAGGGCTTTCACATGTCTGCCCCAGGGGAGGATGCCTGTGGGTTGAGGACAGAACACATTTGTCCAGGGAACCAGTGTGCACTCTGACCAGTTCTCTCAGCACCGACCTCCTTCTTCACACTCCTCTAGGGCACAATCACTGTGTTCCAAAGCTGAGAGTACAAGCACAGCCCATTTCTTCTCTTTCAAGAGTTTCTTCTTTTTGTCTGGCATCCCAGCAATCTCAGCAGCTGTCTTCTCTGTCTGGTCAGAGAAAAGTCCTCTGGATCTCCACTGCCTCCTTTCTGGCTTTATTGGTATTTTAAGCAAAGAATAAATCAACCTGATTACACCAATCAGAACACCACACGTACTCATTCCTATGCATCTTCCTTTTTCTGGTTAACATTTCTACTGCTACTAATAAAAAGGTCTCCACTTAGCCATCTATAAATAATCTTTCTATTTGATTCTGCGCAGTACGAGCTCCACATAAACAAAATAATACAATCGGGTACTTGGCTTTTGAATCCTCGCAGGTCCTCTTAGGATTGATTATGCCAATTTCTTGTTACATTGTGATTGTAGAAGCTTTGTGTGTGTGTGTGTATGAATATATCATTATGGTGGTTGGACACTTATTTATTTACTCATTTTTATGTGGTGCTGAGGATGGAATCCATTACCTCGCACATATTAGATGAGCTCTCTACCACTGAGCCATAACCCCAGCCCTAGAAGCTTTATTTTCTACATGTTAGTCCAGACCCTTTGAGAAGCAAATGCCAAGAAAAAACTGTAAATGTAAAACTGTAAATGCCTCTTCATTAGGGGCAACAATAACTGTGACAGGAATAGCTGTATGGACAAGGGAGGGGACTGGTCAGACATGATACAGATCTGACCACAGGAGAATGAGAGAGGCAAGCAAAAAAAAAAAAAAAAAAAAAAAAGTGGGTAGAAGCATCTTAGGCCACAGTTTATTGTTATTTTAAAATATTTAATTGACAAATAAATGTTGTATGTATTCAAAATGTAGAATAAGATGATTTGATATATGTATATGTATGTATATATATATATATATATATATATATGTGTGTGTGTGTATATTGTATAATGACTACCACAGTCAAATTAATTAACCTGTGTCAGTCAGTTTTTCATTGTCGTGACCAAAATAACTAACAAGAATAACACAGAGGAGGGAAAGCTTATTTTGGCTCACAGCTCCACAGTTTTAGCCAAGGTTGAATAAGTCCATTGCTCTGCCCCCAAGGTGAGCAGAACATCATGGTGGAAGGGTGTGGTGGAGGAAAGCTGCTCCATTCTTGGCAGAAAGGAGGCAGAGAGAAAGTGGGAGGGGTGAAGGACCACAGGGAAGATGTACTCTTCCAGTGACCCTCCTCCTCTGGCCATGCTCCATCTGCCTACAGTTACTACCTGATCATTCAAACTAGTATTTACTGATTAAGTTCCGGCTCTCACAATCCAATCACTTTACCTCTCTCTGAACATTCCTGCATTAATTCAGGCACTTTGAGGGAACACCTAATATACAAACAATAACATCCCCATACACGGTCAGAGGTACACACAAAATCTGCTTTCTTATCAAATGTCAAGTAAACAACAGAGTGTTATGAGCTATAGCTACCTTACCGTACATTAGCTATCCAGAATTTATTCACCTCAGAGTTCAGCGGGGCCAATGGGGAGTCAGCATGCATAGGAATGCTGTCTCCTACAGGATCAGAACTGGATAACGGACTCTGCCATCCCTAGTCTCTGGCCAGGAACAGCTCATGGGAAGCATGGCCTGCATATGGACAGGGATGGATGTCAGAGCACAAGAGATGGGCTCCCTGCAGTCCCAGATCTGTTAGGCTCACTTTTGTGGTTGTCCACAACACAGGAGCTTTCCCGAGGAAGGGTATAAAATTGTGCCTGCTAAACGTGTTCAGTAATGGAAAGAGTACCCTGTTAGAAGACTAATTCTGAAAATACTTAAGGCTCATATTCATGAAATTTAAGTAACTGTGATATCTGATTTTGAATATCAGATATCTGATTTTAGAATATTTTGGAGGGGAATTTTGTAGCATTTTTCCAAATCATGTCCACTTGAACATCAGCTCATTTCAACAGGTCCTTAGAGTTTTGTGCAGTAACCTGGTAAACCATACTAACAGTTGCTGCTTCATAGGGCGACTATGAGATTCACAAGAAGATAACTGAGATAGAGCTCTTATCATAATGCTGCTACAGAGTAACAGTTCAATTAATGCTATAGAGTTGAGCTAGAATTAAAAATTAATGTTTTTGATATGTATCCATGTAAAATTAAGTGCTTTCTACAGTATTTCTGGCTCCACATACCTGAGAAAAGACCCAACATTCTCCTTTCCCTTGTCAAGAAAACTGAAAGGAAGGGGTCACCAAGACTGATGATTCTACTCACTTTAAAAAAAAAATGTTCTAATTAGTTATACATGACAGTAGAATGCATTTTGATACATCATCATAAATGGAGTATAACTTCTCATTCTTCTTGTTGTACATGACGTAGAATCATACCAATCGTGTAATCATATATGCACACAGGGTGATAATGTCTAATTCATTCTACTATCCTTCCTACTCCCATACTCCCTCCCCTCCATTCATTCCCCTCTGCCTAATCTGAAGTACCACTATTCTTCCCTAGCCCCCATCCCCTTTTTATGAGTTAGCATTCACATATCAGAGAAAACATTCAGCCTTTAGTTTTTTGGGGATTGGCTCATTTCACTTAGTATTCTGCAGCTCCATCCATTTACCTGCAAATGCCTTAATTTCATTCTTTTTTTAATAGCTGAGTAATATTCCATTGTGTATTTATACCACATTTTCTCTATCCATTCCTCTATTGAAAGGCATTTAGGTTGGTTTCATAGTTTAGCTATTGTGAATTGAGCTGCTATAAACATTCATGTGGCTGGGCATCATTGAAGTATGCTGATTTTTAAGTCCTTTAGGTATAAACCTAGGAGTGGGATGATTGGGTCAAATGGTGGTTCCATTCCAGGATTTCTGAGGAATTGCCATACTACTTTCCATAATGATTGCACAATTTGCAGTCTCACCAACAATGTATGAGTGTACATTTTCCCCACACCCTTTCCAACATTTATTGTTGCTTGTATTCTTGATAAAATTGCCATTCTAGCTTGAGTGAGATAAAATCTTAGTTTTGATTTTCATTTCTCTAATTGCTAGAGATGTTGAATATTTTTTATATATTTGTTGATTGATTATTTTTATTCTTTGTGAAGTGTCTGTTCAGTTCCATAGGCCATTTATTGATTGGATTATTTGTGTTTTTGGTGTTAAGTTAAAAGCATTATACAGATTTAATGCAATTCCTATTACAATCCCAATGACATTCTTCATAGAAATTTTAAAAAGCAATCATGAAATTCATGTGGAAAAGTAAGAGACCCAGAGTTGCCAAAGCAATCCTTAGCAAGAAGAGTGAAGTGGGAGGCATCACAATACCAGACCTTAAACTATATTACAGAGCCATAGTAACAAAAACAGCATGGTATGGACACCAAACAGACAGGTAGGCCCAATTCTTCACCATGTCAGCCTAGGATCTGACTTCCTTAAGAAGACTTCTAAAGCACAAGAATTAAAATCAAGAATCAATAAATGGGATGGATTCAAACTAAAAAGCTTCTACTCAGCAAAAGAAATAATAATGTGAAGAAAAAGCCCACAGAATGGGAGGAAATCTTTACTACATGCATCTCAGCTACAGCATTAATCTCCAGGATATAGAAAGATGACTCTACTCACTTTAAGTGACAGATCCCTGAGTTGTAGAGGCACAACTCTAAATCTACCTGTTCTTTTTTCAATCTATGCATGCCTAACAATTTACCCCTAGAATTTAGTAATTTAAAATGACAATAAGCACTTACTAAGTCAAGTTTCTGTTTGTCAGGAACTCAGGAAGGGCTCTGTGGGGAGTCCTCACTTAGAATCTTTTATATAGTGGAAATTAGATGCCAGCTTCTCCTGAGGTCATCTAAAAGCTTGATTTGATCTAAAGAATCTATTTCTGAGATGGCTCACTGGTCATCCTGGCAAGGTGATACTGGCTATTTGTTGAAAGCCTGGTTGAAAGTTGTCTCACTCTTCTCTTTCCCTGTGTGGAATATTATAGAACAGATAAAGCTTTTGGAAGTATCATAATGCATTTAATATATGCAAGAGAATAGTGCTCATGAGAGGGAGGCTTGTTAAATACAAAAGCAAGTAAATGGAAACTCCTGCTCAGGAGGTCTTTAGAAACAGGAAAGATTATAATCTATCTGGAAGAATTTAGGTGTGGTTTTTCTGGGGGGTAAGTGGATTGGTATATATAACATCACAAAGTTCCCTCTATGTTTTTTGACCCCCTTCTATGACTATTTAAAAGTTCTCCCTTCCCTTCCACCCCACACACAAAGTCTCCTTAGGTGCATCATGATTCTATCATGAAGCCTAGAGATCCCCTCTTCTGGGAAATGGGAGACCACCCACACTGGGTAATGATAGGCTGCCACCTCAAATCTACATATTTGGCTTGCTGTAAATTGTCTGTCATCTCATTTTTCCATTTGTACAATTATTTCCAAAATCTAGTCATTAGTATTTTTAAAGTGCCTATTATTTTGTATATTTTTTCCAAAGAGAATTCCCCATGCAAAATGTTCTAATTAGCTTTTAGGGTATGCAATAATATATGTATATTTATAAAGCTCAACACTTTTAAGAAAAGAAAAACGTAGTCTGTAATTTATGCTTTAGCCAAGCTTCATCATTTTCAATGTGTGTGTTCTCATGTGAAGAAATTCAATGCTTCCAACATATTCTTTGAATGTTATGTTTTCTTTTCTAAACAAACAATGTGATGATCAATTTCAATCTTATGCCCAGGCTTCTATACAAGTGTGTTTCCCATTAAAGTTCATCATAACTTTTCCAAATGTGTTTCTCAAACAAATCAAGATTGTTTTATCCATACATAGCTAAATAGTCTTCATTTAATTTGAGAAAAATGTCATATATCAGAGGTCAATAGAAATTATAGATGTCTGAGAGTGCCACTGTTATAATTTTATGGCAGGAAGGGAAAGATATAACATACATCACCTTTTATATATGAAACCTAGAAGTTCCGTAATTTCTTTTTCCCTGTGTAGTGCTATAACTTTTAATGTGTTCATTCACTCAGTGAGTCTCAGCTTTTAAAAACCTTTTAAGTTCTTTTTAATTTTTTTTCAGCTTTCCCAATATTTTACTGTGAAATAAAGAATTTTACAATGAACACCCAAATATTCATTGCCCTTTACCATAAATTTAACAATGCCCCTTCACCATACCAGACCCATTTTGGTAAACATAAAGCTACCACTTCTTATTCCCCATTATTTTACATCCAAGTCACCTTGAGAACCACTGCTGGGAACCCACCAGACAAGGAAACTTAAGCAAGTTTTATATTCTGTTTTAAAATATAGTAATAGTATATTTAAAAATAGTAGTGTCCACAATGGATTAAAACATTTCAAACATGTAGGAATTCATAAATGCATAATTAAACTTGAGCAAAATTTCATTGATCATCATTGGAGATTTCTAGTGTCAACTCCCATTCTGAAAATGAAGCAGCTATGGGGAAAAAAAAATGAAGCATTTGTCACATTGTTCCTTGTGCAAATTGTCTGGGTGGCTGAATCATAGGCAAGAGAAGTTATTTATGAAGGATTTACAATTAACAAACGTACAGAGAATGAAAGAAAAGTCACCCCTGTTCTGTAACTTCTAAAGAAATAAAGGAACTAGACAGCCATCGAAGACTGCTACAATGTTCAGGTAAAAGAATGATAGGAAAAATTGTAATGGGATATTCAAGCTGACAAATGCTGAAATCACTGATTAACCTTCAATTCTCCAAAAGTGGGACAGAAGAGACTGTGGGTTTCCTGAATGAGTATTAAGAAGCCCTGGAATTTCAATCAAATCTCTGAATAGATCTAACTCTCAGTCTACAGGAAAATACAAGTGAAAGAAGCGCAATATAACTAGTACCATCAAAAAGCAAGCAACCAAATGGAACATTTAAAACCACCAACAAGCTAGTCTATTCAACAAGTAAAGGATATGAGAACAGGGAAGGTGGTAAGTGGAAATGGATTAAAAGATCTTTAGAAACACATTAACCAAATCTTAATTGTGGACCTTTTCAGATTCTGATCAAAATGAAAGAATTATAAAAAAAGATGTTTTTGAGAAAGCTGAGAAAACTTGAATATAAAATGAATATTAGATGATATCAAGCAATTTATTTAAAAGTAGTGTTTTAAAAGCATTGTGGTTATGTTTAAATTTTCAAAATATTTATCTCTTATGGTTATATACCAAGGTACTTTATAGGTGAAATGCTATGATATTTGGAATTTGTTTTAAAGTACTCAAAAAAATTGAAGAGACAGATAAAACAAGATTAGCAAGATATTACTTTCTGCATGTCTATTTGAAGTTTTTTATTAAAAGAAGAAAGAATAGAAAAAGTATCAGGAATCATGATAACGAAGATATATAAAAAGAAAGAATACAGTTGGCAAAGGTTCATCATTAGCTTTAAAATATACGTTGTAATTGAGATGCTGTGGTACACGCCTACAATCCCAGAGGCTTGGGAGGCTGAGGTAGAAGGGTCACTAGTTCAAGGTCAGCCTCAGCAACTTAGTAAGGCCCTATGCAACTTAGCAAGACCCTGTCTTACAATAAAATATAAAAAGGGCTGGTTAAGTGGTAAAGCACCTCTGGGTTCAATTACCAATAACAACAACAACAATAGAAATTATATTTAAATATGTTAGCAAGTAAAAAAATATTGAAAATTACATTGAAGTCATATTATATGTTTGTATTGGCAATCCACTCAATTACATTTTTAAGAATTTAATAATTTGTATTACAAAAAATGTAAACCAAGTAAGGAATTTGACATTAAGCAATAAGATAATTTTGTTTTGGGAAAAATAAGTCACCTTTAAAACTTTTTGCAGTTAACCAATGTGAAGCAACTGGGACAGAACTTAAAAGGAAGGGCAAGCTTTGGCTTGTTTGTTTATTTTTAAAAGATATAACAATCCTTTCATACTGAAAAGGCACTTTCAAACTACTTCCCACCTCCAGAAATTCGGAGGTGTTCAGTACTTTCTCCCTCCCTCTCATTTTCAATGTTAAAGTGAGAATTTCCATATTTTGGGGAAAAAAATAAAATAGCAAACCAAGAGCAGAAAAGCAAAAAGTCTTGGAGCATCAAGGATGAGAAACAAAGGCAAAATGATCATGAGAGCCTCCACCAAACGCCACTATCCAAAGCTGCACTGTTTCCCCATCGACAGGCAATAGACAATGAAGCATCAGGATATGTGTCCCGGCAGATTCTTGGCAGGGTCTGTCTTGAGCTGGAGCAGACAGAACAAGATGCTGGTCTATTGGACCCAAAGCAAGAAAATTATGGAGAGGAAATCATGTCATTCTCAACTGGAATTCTCAGACTTCAGCTTCAGGTAGAATTCAATCACCCTCTCCGCCTCCTCAGACAAGCAGGAGTTTTCTCCAAGCATGAAGGGCTCAAGTGACTCATTTCTTAGAAATTCTAAACAGAGCTTCCCTGGGTAAGTCACTGCAAAGAGTCCTGGAGATATTTGGCAGCAGCTCCAGCTTTGCAGGGGGTCTTGTAGAGACAGCAGAGAAATGAGGTCACACTGTTTAGGAAAAGCCTCCTAATAGGACACAAGGATTTGAGTTTAGAAAACAGACACTTGAAAGGCAAGGAGGGAGGATACTGGATGAAATGGGGCCAGGGTGAGAGCAATCTGATGTGCTGATCTGGAGGTGGGAGAGGCCCTGGCACTCAAGGGACCTAGGAAATGCAGAAGACAAAGGGGAAAACAAGTGAGAAGGGGAGGGGAGTTAAAGACATGTTAAGAGAGCCCTGCATGCACCTCAAATGTGCAACTAATGTGCACTTCACACCTAACACACCCTGGAAGAATAATGTTGAGATATAATATCCAGGTAAACTCAGGTTACCTTATCCTTAAAATGTGCCTTTTTAATGAAACAATCAGTTTTTTGCATATTTTTCTCAGAAGTAAATATTATTCCTTGCTTAAATAATTTGTCATATATCAATTTCTGTTATTTAAAAAAATGTCGAAAAAAAGAAGTTTTTATTATTTGTTTACATATTTGTTCTATTTCAAAATAAGCCACATGTCATTTCCTGCCCCTATTCTGTTCGAACTCATCAAACACTATGCAGGTTGCTGCCCCCAAAGAAGTGGGGCCTTGCTAGTCTATTTGCTCCATGTGTGCATGATTCTATCCTTTCCTGTTGCCTTTGCTCTTGTTCCCAACTCCATCCCAGGATCTGCCCAATCTTTGCTTTTCCCTTATAGATTTACACTATGATTCTGTTTACCTGACTTTGACTTTTAAATATTCATTACCCTATGTATAGCTTTAATGCTCTGGTGAGAGTAAAAGAAAAAAGAGAAGCTAGTATAAATTATAGAGTCCTGGGGATCTGTAAGGGTCTCTAAGCCCAACTGGCATGCATGTTAACAAGACTTAGAGGAGGTTAGTTCTTTTTAAGAGTTCCCATTTGCCTCCTAAATATCCTTATCTTCTCTGTCTTCCTGCTGCTCATTACTTTTGTTACCTTCTTTACCTGACCCAGAATTAATGTCTAAAAGAGTGATTCTCAATTACCACTGCCTATAAGAGTCCTGGGGGACAGGCATGGTGGTGCTGCACACCAGAAATCCCAGTGGTTTGGGAAGCTGAAGCAGGAGGATCTCAGGTTCAAAGCCAGCCTTAGCAATTTAGCAAGACTGTAAACAATCTAGAGAGACCCTGTCTCAAAATTAAAAATAATTCTAAAAGGTGGGCTTGGATGTGGCTCAAAGGTTAAGCACCCCTGAGTTCAATCCCTATCCAAAAAAAAAAAAAAAAAAATGCTGCAAAACTCTAACAGACACTGATATCAAGGACTGAGCTTCAATGTTTTCATTGCAATTGGTCCAGGGCGATATCTGGGTTTGGGGATCTTAAAAACTCCCCATTTTATTTTACCAAATACCCAAGATTATAAAATACTGACCTGAAAACCTGCAAGAGTTCTACATGGTACATCAATCTGACCAATTTTAACTCATTTAAATTGGGAGGACAGAAAATATGATAGCTGAAACATCATTTACAAATAAAGTATTAATGCTAAAAAATGATAGAACTGTCTCTTAGTTTGCATTGGAACAATGTAGGATGACATTAAGCTAGTTAAGTAAATCAACATGTCCTCTGGACCACATAACCTATTTTAGTTTCAAGGAAGATGTTCATGTTGCACTTGGTTTAATGTGGAGTATAGAAAGACAGCAATCAGAAATATGTAGTGTTTGTAACTGAAGATCAATGTCAGATCCAAATTCAAGACAGTTATAGAGTGGATGAAGAGAAGCTGCCAAGAACTGAACAGGAAAGGAACCAGACCTGCAGCTATAAAATGGAGACCAATGATCAGAAAAGGGAAAATGGAAATGGCGACAAGAGACAAGTACTAATTGGACACAGTTAATTCTAGTGTAAGAAATTTTGTAACCATTAAAATATAATCCAGCTGGGGTTGTAGCTCAGCAATAGAGCACTTGTCTTGCACCCATGAGGCACTGGGTTCAATCCTCAGAACAACATAAAATATATATATACATATATATATATATATATATATATATATATATATATATATATATAGTCTTTATGAGGATAAGATTTTTTTAACTGATTTGACTCTAGAATTTAAAACAGTGCCTGTAACAGGAAATTTTAAACAAATATTGGGATTAGTAAAACTCCTATGAGAAGTAAGCATAGACAGAAAAAAGAAAGCTGAGAGTAATGTCAGAATGTTATAGCTAATTAATATTCATTATTTTAAGGCTGGGGTTGTGGCTCAGTGGTAGAGCACTTGCCTAGCATGTGTGAGGCACTGGGTTAGATCCTCAGCACCACACATAAATAAATAAATAAAATAAAGGCATTGTGTCCATCTACAACTAAAACTATTTGAAAAAATAAAAAGATTTAAAAAATACTCATTATTTTAAAAATCACCAAGAAACTTCCACAGCCAAATAATTTATCAATTATATTGAAATCATTCTTTGACCACTTTGTCAAATTGCTCTAGGAGCCTTACCCCAACTGAGATCCTGTAAGAATACCTTCATATTTAACCACAAAGAGCCAAGTTAAGTTAAAAAGAAAAGGGATGAGGACAAAGATTGAATTGCATTCTTAGATGTCAATCTCAATAAACAGTAACATTCCATGCTCCTCTATCTATATGGAAAGTCTTAATCATTTATGTTGATCTAAAATTTCCTTAAATTAATCTGTAAATTTAATGCAAACCTAGTCAAAATCCTAGCTGAATTTTTTTCCTCCATAAAATTGTTTCCATTTTAATTGTTTTTAACTTCCATAGATCACCAAATTTTATAAAAAAGAAGTCTTTGATATTTTATAAACAGCCAGATTGCTCTAGACAAAGACCACTGAACCCCTTGATGAATTTGCTAAGAAATAAAACCAGATGAGGACAACCACCTGGCCCCCATGAGAGACGGCATGGCTCACAGTGTCCTCTCCCACCCTCAAAGTTAGTGATGGGGTCTCAGGAAGGTAAACTTTTACCTCTCACCAGGTCCCAGGACCCTCCTGACTGCCTGCTGGACTTTGCGGCTAGTTAGAGAGAGCTGCCCTGGGAGTTTCACTGGGTCTTTCCTTTGATTCTGGACACAGAGTCTGTGTTACATGGAAACAGGAGCTGGCCACTGTGTGGTTTGAATCTAGGAAGAAAGTCCATGTAATTCATATGACAATTATGACTAGTCTGAAGAAGAAAAAAGGAAGGAAGGAGAAGTCACTATAACAGGAAGGGTTCAAGTTTCCCAGGTTCACCTGTTAGGGTTTTGTCATGGTTTAGATATGAGGTATCTCCCAAAAGCTCATGTGTGAGACAATGCAAGAATGTTCAAAGGTGAAATATTAGATTATGAAAGCTATAAATTAATTCGTGGATTAATCCATTGGTATGGATTAACTGGATGGTGACAATAGGTAGGTAGGGTGTGGCTAGAGGAAGTAGGTCACTGGGGAAGTGCCTTGGGGTTCACATTTTGGTTCTAGTGAGTAGAGCTCTCCCTCTCTCTCTGCTTCCTGGTGGCCACGTAGCAGCTTTCTTCCTCCAGCCCCTTCAGCCATGATGTTCTCACTCTCCTCAGGCCCAGGGCTGTGGAGACAGACAGCCACAGACTGGATCTCTGAAACTGTGAGCCAAAATGAGCCTTTCCTTCTCAAGTTGTTCTCGTCAGGTCTTTTGGTCACAGCAACACAAAGGCTGACTAAAACGGGTTCACATGCTGGATGTGGTTCCTGCCTCATGGTGAGAAATAAAATGTGACCTCTTCAATGGTTTTAAAGCAGCAGAACGGCAATTAACTCTGTTCACTTCCCAACGTAAAGAGCTGAAGTTCATTCTTAGGTGCATCCCCAGCACCAGCCTCCTTCCTGGCACATGATGAGCTTCAACTTCCCTGGAAGGGAGCTAAACAAAAACAAGGGTAATATGTTCCCAGTAAAACATTCATGGCTGAGGACTGGTCAATCCCCAACAGAAGGTGCAGAAGGGACCTACAGTTCTTTTGGCCCCCCTTGAGCTTTTCTTTCTAGTGAGGGACCCTCTGTTGACCTCAGCTCTGTCCAGCATTTACTTACGGTGAGCTGGTAGACACCGGGTGCTGGGAGCCATTAGCCAAGTAGGTATGACAATTTCCTTGCCAGCGTACCCCATGTTGCTTAGTGGAAGGACTCGTGGAAATAGGACATTTTGCAGTGACATTGCATCTAAGGTGACCTTGCTCAAGGACCAGGGCGGATCCGGGTTTAGGGTGTTCCCGGTTTAGGATAATCCGGGTTTAGGGCATTCCCGGTTTAGGGTGGTTCCAGGTTTAAGGTTATTCCTGCTGGGAATAGGGCGTATCCTGCTGCCTGAGTTCCCCTTGAGTTCTCACAGGATTCAGACAGTATTTTTTGGGAGATAGAAGCCCAGTGGGAGTGGATTTGGGCAGAGAACGTGGATTTCCCCAGAACGTGATTGTAGACGGCTGGTGTGAGTTCGGGAATAAAGAGTTGCTGTTTGAATCTACAAGCTGTGTGGTGGCTCGTGATTTTGTGCCCAGCCAGACTGCGGCAACCGGGTACCTGTTAATTCGCACGAGATGGATGATTGTTATTTTTTTCCTTTCTCTTCTATTGCTATTTCCTTGTCCTTTCCTGTTACAGAAAATATTGAAACAATGTGTTTCCTGCCGCAGTCTGGCTGGGCACAAATGCCGCAGTCTGGCTGGGCACACAATCACGAGCCACCACACAGCTTGTAGATTCAAACAGCAACTCTTTATTCCCGAACTCACACCAGCCGTCTACAATCACGTTCTGGGGAAATCCACGTTCTCTGCCCAAATCCACGTTCTCTGCCCAAATCCACCTCCACTGGGCTTCTATCTCCCAAATATACTGTCTGAATCCCGTGAGAACTCAAGGGGAACTCAGGCAGCAGGATACGCCCTATTCCCAGGAAGAATAATCTTAAACCTTAAACCTGGAACCTAAACTGGGAACGCCCTAAACACGATTATCTTAAAACCGGGAACACCCTAATCTGCCTTGGTCCTTGAGCAAGGTCACCTACATTCAATGTCGCTGCAACATGTCAGCAACATGGGGTACGCTGGCAAGGAAATTGTCATACCTACTTGGCTAATGGCTCCCAGCATCTCCCCCCTTCTGATTAATTAAACAACAAGCAATGTGGCTTAAGGACCGTGCCTGGTAGGTTGTCCAATTCAACATATGGTTCTTACCCGTCATCGGAAAACTGACCTTTAGGCGTCAGCCTCCTGTCTTAGGTTGATACCACTGCAATTGAATCATACCCGTCACTGACTACCGGTCCAGCATACAGCCATACTTGTGGATAGGTCTATGCACCAGTGGGGGGGTGAGGTTCTTTGCCTCACCTCTGTTGGCCCCCAAATTTGGCCTTGGTGCCAGTGGGGGAGTGAGGTTAATGTGGCTTATGGACCGTGCCTGGTAGGTTGTCCAATTCAACATATGGTTCTTACCCGTCATCGGAAAACTGACCTTTAGGCGTCAGCCTCCTGTCTTAGGTTGATACCACTGCAATTGGATCATACCCGTCACTGACTACCGGTCCAGCATAAGCCATTGGCCCCCAAATTTTAGACCATCACTAGCAGAAGGGAGGAGGATACAGAAATGCCACGACACCAAGCCAATTGACGGCTCCTTGGGAAAAAATTGCATCACTGGTGACACCATCAGCAAAGATATGTCAGCACTACCACAATTAACATGGGGTGCGCTGGCAAGGAAATAAAAATTGCATCACTAGTGACACCATCAGCAAAGATATGCCAGCATTACCACAATTCGCTGCACCAAACGATAGTTACATAGTCCAGGCAAGTTCTGCAAGCAGTTCAAAGCAGAGGAATCTATCAATATGTCCATTTCCTCCCAAAATCCGTTTCCTCCCAAAGTAAGTTGACTCTTTGATTGAGCATTACTTGTTGAGTTCTTCACCGGCACTGGGATGGAGATAGGAATTCTGGCAATGATGCTAAAGAGACATTATCCTGAAAAGAATTATTAAATATAATGAAAAGGAAAGGTGAAAGTAAACAAACAGATCTGTTAACCTACTTTAAAAACAATCCTTAACAGCCTTTTACCTAATTTAAACTAGTAAACAAACAGATCTGTTAACCACCTTTAAAAACAATCCTTAACAGCTGTTTACCTAATTTAAATTAAACCATTTAAATCACGTGAATAAAAATAATAATAATTCGGATCCATTTTTTCATGAGCGCTCCTCATATAAGAAATATGGACATACGCACATACAGACATACAACACAAAACACAAGAGTGTACACAAACGTACAACACATAAGAAAATAGTAAAGGCCTTGTAGCTTTACCTAGGTGAAATCTCCATTGCAATGTTTAAAAACTCCACAGTCAAAAAATAAAACTGATCAGAAAAACATTAACCTAGGTTTGTATGAGCTCAAAAAATAAAAATAGAACCTTATGATGTGGAAAAATGCAATAATAAAATAGCTATTGAAAAAAGCATCCTGGTTAATCACTGTCGCAGATGTAAGAATGGCCAAGCTGGAGTTCTGGATATCAGCCGTTATGGATTTGAGTCAAATCATCTTCTTTTCGATCTGTAGAGACTGTTTTAGTTAATCTCTCTGGAATCCAAATGGGCTGCTGTTCTCCCTGTGGAAAAACACAAACAGACCCCCGACTCCAGACAATCACTGGGTCAGGACCTTTCCATTGTCCTGTTAGAATATCTTTCCAAAGTACTTTAGGCTTATGTACATTTTTTGGATACATATGCCTTTCCGCAGCACTAAGTCCTGATGAATCCAAATTTAAAAAGTTTAGAGTAAAAAGCGTTATTTTAAGTTTATCTTTGGGGGATATATACCCCTTTCCAATTCCCTCTTTTTGCTTTAATAAGTATGTTTTAATAGTTTGATGAGCTCTTTCAACTATGCCTTGTCCCTGTGGATTGTATGGGATTCCTGTTATATGAGTAATACCAAATGATGAGCAAAATTGTTTAAAAGAGGTAGAGGTATAGCCAGGACCATTATCGGTTTTTAACTGTTTAGGAACGCCCACAGTGGCAAAATTTTGTAAGCAATGAGCTATGACATCTTTAGTTTTTTCTCCGGCATGAAGGGAGCCCATCAAAAATCCAGAAGAAGTATCGACTGTAACGTGTAAATATTTTAATTTTCCAAATTCTGGCAAGTGTGTGACGTCCATCTGCCAAATATGGTTAGGAATCAGTCCTCTAGGATTGACTCCAAGATTAACTTGTGGTAAAAATGTCACACAATTTTGACATTGTTTTATTATATGTCTGGCTTGTTCCTTAGTTATTTTAAAACGTTTTTGTAAAGTATTAGCATTAACATGAAACCTTTTATGAAAATTTGTAGCTTCTTCAAATGTAGAGAAAATATGTATGTCATGTGTAGTTTTATCTGCTAAATCATTGCCTAAACTAAGGGCTCCAGGCAATCCTGTATGTGCCCTAATATGTCCTATGAAGAATGGATCTTTTCTGTCCCAGATTAGACTTTGTATAGTGGAAAACAAAGAGAAAACAGTAGAAGAAGGGGAAATCTTACCAGCATCTTCAAGAGATACTATAGCATTAACTACATACTGACTATCAGAAAATAAATTAAATACAGAATCTTTAAACATCAAAAAAGCTTGTAAAACTGCATTAAGCTCTACCTTTTGAGCTGATTGTTTCGGTACTAAAAATGTAAAAGTTCGATCTGGGGTAACTACTGCTGCTGTACCATTATTAGACCCATCAGTGAATATATTTGGAGCATTCATGATAGGTGTTTTTCTTGTCATTTTAGGAAAAACTACAGGATGCTTAGACCAAAAAGACAACAAAGGATTAGATGGTAAATGATTATCAAATGAAACATTAGATTTACACATGATTATTGCCCAAGTATTTAACTCATTAGCTAACTCATCAATTTGATCCATAGTATATGGAGTAATAATTTTATTGGGAGAAATTCCAAACACTCCCTTCGCTGCTTTTATTCCTTTGAGTATTAATTGTCCTACAGCCTCAGGATACCTAGTAAGAATAGTGTTAGGAGAATAAGATAAATGTATCCATAATAATGGACCTTCTTGCCAAAATACTCCTGTAGGAATATTTTTTGTTGGTAGTACAATAAATAATAAAGGCAAACTTATATCAATTCTATCCAAATGCATATTTTCCATATATGTTTCAATAATTTTTAATGCCTTTCTTGCTTTAGGAGTTAACATGCGGGGTGAATTTGGATCTGATGGACCTTTTAGAATATCAAATAAAGGTCCCAACTCTCCTGTTGGTATACCTAGATAAGGCCTTATCCAATTTATGTCTCCCAATAACTTTTGAAAGTCGTTAAGTGATTTGAGTTGATCTACTCGTATTTGAATTTTTGGTGGACGGACCATGGTTGAGGATAATAGAACTCCTAAATAATTAATTGGAAAATTTAATTGTACTTTATCTATTGCTATCTCTAGATTATAATTTTTTAATAAGTTTGTAAGTGTGGCATAACATTCCAGCAATATGTTTTTATCTTTATGTGCCAATAATACATCATCCATATAGTGAAATATTTGTAGTTCAGGATTTTGATTTCTAAGTGGCTGGATTGCTTTGTTAACATATATTTGGCACATAGTTGGACTGTTAGCCATCCCTTGAGGGAGTACTTTCCATTCATATCTCTGATCAGGACCTTCATGATTTAATGCAGGGATAGTAAATGCAAAACGTGGACTATCCTTGGGATGAATTGGAATTGAAAAAAAACAATCTTTAATATCTATAGCTAAAACATGCCAGGTTTTTGGCAAAGCAGACAATTGAGGAATCCCTGATTGAGCAGGTCCCATAATAACCATCTCATTATTAATGGCTCTTAAATCTTGCAATAATCTCCATTTACCAGATTTCTTTTTGATGACAAAAATGGGAGTATTATGGGGAGATATGGAAGGTTGTATATGTCCTTCCGCTAATTGTTGTTTGACCAGATCATGGGCTACTTGTGTCTTTTCTTTAGTCAGGGGCCACTGAGGAACCCACACTGGTCTTTCTGATTTCCAAGTAATTTTGATTGTCTCAGTGGCCCTTTCTGAAAATCCAACCCATGTCTGTCTGTTCCTTGATCTATTTGTACTGGTGCTGCTATACCTTGCCCTTGTTTTCCTAATCTTTTTTCTTTCCTAAAGCCTTGTCTAGCCCTAGTGGGCGCATTAGGATTGATGTTATTTGTTAACGTCAAACCTAATTGATCTAGGACATCTCGTCCCCATAAATTTATAGGAAGATGATCCAATACATATGGCTGTATAGTTCCTTCACATCCTTCAGGATCCTTCCAATCTAATATCATAGAACTTCTATGGGGATTAGTCGCCACTCCTAGGCCTCGAAGCGTTTGAGTGGCTTGTTGTAATGGCCAATGTTTTGGCCATTCTTGACGAGAGATAATGCTAAGGTCAGCTCCTGTGTCCAGTAGCCCATTAAACTCATGACCTTGAATATTTAGTTTTAGCATTGGGCGAGAATCTAAATTTAAAGACAACATAGCCCAATCTACACCTGTGGAGCCTAATCCCCTGGAACCTCTTTCTACACTATGACTAGGAAATTTATTATGTAGGCTGGGTATTATTAACAACTGTGCTATTCTATCTCCAGGTGAAATTACTGATATACCTCTTGGAGAACTAGCTATAATTTTTATTTCACCTACATAATCGGGATCAATTACCCCAGGACTTATCATAAGTCCTTTTAATGTAGATGAACTACGTCCCAATAATAAGCCTACTGTTCCTTGGGGAAGAGGTCCTTTTACTCCTGTGGGAATGATTTGAACTCCCATCTCTGGAGTTAATACTGCTCTGGCAGAGGCGCAGATGTCCAACCCTGCGCTCCCTCGGGTTTGTCTGATGAGGGATTTAATGGACAATGTGTCCTGGGCACTACCCTGATGGTGTTGCTGGGATCCTCCACTGCCCCGTATATTTGTGGTTGTGGGCCCCGGAGCATTGGGCCCCCCTGTCAGTTTTTTGGCAATGGAGCCTGATGCCTTTCTCCACGATATCTTGGATAAATACCTGGTCTTTGTCCGTTTTTTGATAAGGGAGTACCTTCTATGGTGGTTTGAGAACGGCATTCATTAGCCCAATGTCTCCCTCTACGGCATCGTGGGCAAATACCCGGTATTCTATTCCTTTGATACCTACTTTTGTTAAACCCTCCTCCTATGGGGCAATTCCTTTTAAAATGTCCTGTTTGTTCACAATCATAGCATGTTTTTGGCCTGGCATCTAAAGCCTGTTGTACTGCAGCTGCCAAGACTTGCCCTTGTTCATTAATATCTCTACATAATTTAATATATGTGTTTAAATCTTCATGTCTCCATGGTCTAATAACCTCTCTGCAGCAACGATTTGCTTGGTCATAAGCCAGTTGTTTTATTAATGGCATTGCTTGTTCTGTATCCCCAAAAATTTTGGCAGCCGTTTGAATTAGCCTATCTACAAAGTCAGCGTAAGGTTCATTAGCTCTCTGTATTACCTTAGATAGCTGACCTTGTAAATCTCCATGTCCTTGTAAAGTCTTCCATGCCCTAACTGCGTCTGCAGCAATTTGTGCATATATAGCAGGATCATATTCAATTTGTTGCCGTTGACCCTCATAAGGTCCTTTTCCTAACAACATATCTAGATTTCTTTGAGGGTAACCGGCTGCTGCATTTCGCCTAGCTGTCTCCGTGCAAAATTCCTCATTGGCAACCTTCCATAACAAATATTGTCCTCCATTTAGTACAGATTTACACATGCTAGCCCAATCTGCTGGCGTCATGTCCAAGTTAGTAATGGACTCGACCATGCTTACCGTGAAGGGAGCTTGGGGGCCATAGGTTGTTACAGCCTCCTTTAACTGCTTCACTGTTTTAAAATCTAATGCACGGTGAATTCGCTGCCCTCCAGCCTGTTCAAGTACAGGGCATGCTAATCTTTGAGGTCCTGTCTCAGGATCCCATTTATCAACTACGGGGTTTGAGGGCCACTCAGCTGTCTCCATCGGTGGGGCTGTTGGTTGAATTACGCCCTCTTGTGATAAAACGGAGTTAGTAACAGCCTCCTGTTGTGGCCTTTTTCCTAACAACCCCTTTTCCTTTAAATTTTCTTCCTCTGTCTGAGTAGCTCGAGAGACCTTCTCTTTTGCTTGATCTAAAATGTCTTTCTCCATGGTCTGAACCTCTAACAATTTACTTAACATCTTTTCGGTTTCTTTTTTACTAATTTCTAATCTACTATAAAGATAACACAACCCAATAAGATAGCACAAAACAAAGCCGAAACTGAATGAAACAAAAACGGAATAAAAAATCATTGTATCAATTTTCTCTTCCTCAGGGCCGACAAACTTCAAACCTTTAGTCAACCATTTTTTCCAGTTTGCCTGAGAAATTTCTAGGGATAGGCAGCTTGAAACAAAAACAAGATAAATCAAAACAATAACACATTGTTTTTTGAATTGGTCACCCATTCTTTCGCTCTTCCTCAGGGGCGAGCAATTTCACTTACCTCTAAACTTCAGAAGTTCCCCGTAGGGGCCACCAAATGCCGCAGTCTGGCTGGGCACAAATGCCGCAGTCTGGCTGGGCACACAATCACGAGCCACCACACAGCTTGTAGATTCAAACAGCAACTCTTTATTCCCGAACTCACACCAGCCGTCTACAATCACGTTCTGGGGAAATCCACGTTCTCTGCCCAAATCCACGTTCTCTGCCCAAATCCACCTCCACTGGGCTTCTATCTCCCAAATATACTGTCTGAATCCCGTGAGAACTCAAGGGGAACTCAGGCAGCAGGATACGCCCTATTCCCAGGAAGAATAATCTTAAACCTTAAACCTGGAACCTAAACTGGGAACGCCCTAAACACGATTATCTTAAAACCGGGAACACCCTAATCTGCCTTGGTCCTTGAGCAAGGTCACCTACATTCAATGTCGCTGCAACATGTCAGCAACATGGGGTACGCTGGCAAGGAAATTGTCATACCTACTTGGCTAATGGCTCCCAGCAGTTTCCTTTTACCCAGAGCCCACATAAGTTTAGAGGATAAGGTCAGGGGAGCCAGGCCAAATGGGTGGGTTCTGCCTGTGCCTCTTATGAGCTTTATGACTCTGGACCAATCACTCAACTCTCAGTTTTCTCATCTGTAAAATGTGCCTAGATACAGTTTGTGACACTATTGTCCCCATTGTGACATATTAAGAGAGTAGAAACTTAATCTCACTATAGTAGGGCCTTTGGAAGGTAATTAGGAATAGATAAATCATTATAGTGAAGCCCCCCCTGACTAAATACTGATAGCCTTTTAAGCAGAGACCAGAACACATAAACATGCTCTCTGTTTCTTTCCAGGTAATGCTCTATGCCACCTCAGGATCTTGCTGGGAAGAAAGACGTCACTGCTGCAAACCCACAAACTAGGACCTCCAGTACTATGAGCCAAAATAATTTTTTTTTCTTATAAACCAACCCAACCTCAGCTATTTCATTATAACAAATGCAAAACAGATAAATGGCAGCCTGCTGTGGAAATCTTACAGATAATACAGCCTCATAAATGATTTATTGCCACTCTAAGTTGTCTTTTGCTGTCAAGAGCAACATAATTAAATGGATTGAATCACATATCATGGCATTAACTCCTAAAACACAAGTACTCTATAAATTTATTTCTGGCAAAAGAGAGCCAGATTCTTATTTTTATATGTCTAATCAGTAAGTATCACAGTACAGTTCTAAAAAGTTAAGCTGTCATTTCAAATTGCTAATCCTGTTTCTGTAACTTGAGCTACTACTAATGGGAAATGGGGAATCATTATATGACTTTTTAAATTTATGAAAATCACACATAGTAGCTGTATTATGTGCTATAGTGATAGTCAGCATGTGCCATCAGTTCTTTATTCTGGCAATCCTATTTTTTTCCAAGAATAAAAAAAATTCCCATTTTAAAAAACTTTGAATATAACTACTTGCCAAATCCATTTACTTCTTTCAATAAGTGGCTATAAAAATTGTGAAAGCAAAATTTTAACTCCTGGTGGTATAAACTGACTAGATAAGCAGTCAGTGTGACTAGCATGAATTAGAACACAGGTATCAGATCCCAAGCTGGGTGAAGAGCCCTCCATGTAAACAGAGGGCCCACGTTGGGGATTTAGGACCTCACCACATCTAAGAGATCAACCCTAGGGGCAGGAGGTAGGAGGATAATTAGGTGCAGGGTCACAGTTCACATCAGGTAAGGAGAATCTCCATGTGGACGGAGGGAAGGGATGGTATGGGAAGCTTAGCAGGGCAAGAATCAGAATGCAAATAAGACAATGTTCCCAATTCTAACTTCACAAACCCTAAATCTTTGTTATTCTATCTTAAATAACTCCTCCTGTGGTATTCCAGTTATTGAATTCTGACAACTTTGTTTCAGATTATTTTTCTCTCCTTTCTTCCAGGGCCAGGTATAAATGAAAATACAGAGAACATTTCCCACCAACACCTACTCACAAAAAAATTCTCATCTGAGTGCCAGTCCAAGTTTCTTCTGTAGAAGGAGAAAACATCCACAATTTCCAGGGATAGTATTACTGCCTTCAAAAAAGAATCTCAAATACTCCTCATCACAAAATAAAGCCCGCCTTTGTTATATGCGTCTATACATCCTTTAGAGCAGGGTGAACACAGCTCCATGGGGTGGAGATGACCATTAAACAAGGTTCCAGCTATGTGTAGAATAACGAATAGCTACCTTTTGTAACCACATTTCCCCCTATACTATAGGTTATGGACTGAATATGTCCTTAAAATTCATATGTTCAAATCCTAATTCTCAATGCAATAGTATTAGGAGGTAGGGCCTTTGGGGAGAATGAGCTCATGAAGGTGCAGCCTTCATGAACCAGATTAATTTTATCATAAGAAGAGATGTGAGAAGCCTTCTCCGCTCTGTGCCATGTAAGGATTCAACAAAAAGTGACTGTCAGCAGCCCAGAAGAGGCCCTTACCAGAATCTGACCCATGCTGCCACACTGACCTGAGACTTCCAGTCTTCTGAATTGTGGGAAATACATTCCAACTGCTTATAAGACACCCATTTGTGGCATGGTGTTATAACTGCCCAAAATGACTAAGAGAGTACCCTGAAATCATTGCAGAAAACTGCCTAGTGATTAGAGAGGGCTCCCTGCCTCTGTTCTTGATACTCTCAAGTAGAAAGGGCATCAGAAAGTGAGACTCTCCTTTTTAATCCTAAGGATTGATGAAAATTGGGTGTCAGCGACCCATTAGAGGTAGGAAGAACTACAAAATCAGCATTTTCTACTGTTGTGGAATAGAATACAGTTCAGTGAAAGAAAAGAGTGCCATCTTTTCAGAGTGGAATAGGTAATGGCTAGGGGAGAAAAAACCACTTTTCTTGCCAGCGTCCATTCAACCATTCCTCCTCCCAATCTGAAACCTCACCTTTTTGTTCAAATGACTCCCCAATCTACTCAGCCATCCCTTGCCCCAGCAAGTCATATCATACCTCCAATCATAGCAATACTACTCCTTAACAAAGATTGACTTGGAGTAGGCATGCAACTCAGTTCTGGCCAAGAGTGCATGAATGGAAGCATTCAGGGAATGTTCCAACTCAGATTTTCTCTCACATAAGGTAAAAAAAATCTCTCTTATTCCTCTCAATACAGTGACAGGTCAGTGTATGAGATCTACAGCTGTCTTGTGATGGGGAAAGGTGACTTGAAAATAACACCAACGTAGAGGAGTGCAGAATTTAAAAGTAACAGAGATTTAGAGCTCTGACCCTGATTGTGTGGAATCTAAAACTTCTCATGCTTTGGACTTCTTACCTCAAAGGGGCAGGATATTTCTTTTCTTTTTCCATTCCCATTTTTTATTGGTGCATTATAGTTGAACTTAATAGTAAAATTTATTGTTACATTTTTGTATATGCACACAATATAACAATATATTTTGGCCAATATCATACCCTAGTATTTCCCTACTTGCTCCTCTCCTCTTTCCTCCTGGTCCCTTTCCTCTACTCAACTAATCTCCCACTGATTTTCATGAGACCTCCTCCAACTTCTTTTCCTCTCTAGCTTTCACATGTGACAGGAAAACATACAATCCCTGTCCTTTTGAGTTCAGCTTATTTCACTTAACATAATCATCTCTGGTTCCATCCATTTTCCTGCAAATGACATAATTTCATTTTTCTTTGTGGCAGAATAAAACTCTACTGTACATCTATACCATATTTTATTTTTTATTATTATTATTTTTATTTGCTCTATTTAGTTGTACATGACAGAAAATGCATTTCAATTCATTGTACACAAATGGAGTGAAACATTTCAATTCTCTGGATGAACATGGTGTAGAGATGCACAATTCATGCAATCATACATGTACCTAGGGTAAGGATGTCCATCTCATTCCACCATCTTTCCTATCCACATAACCCTTTCCCACCCTCCTTTTTGCCCAATCCAAAGTTCCTGCATTCTTCCCATGCCTCTCCCCCATCATAGATCAGCATTCACTAATCAGAGAAAACATCCTGCCTTTAGTTTTTTTGGGATTGGCTTACTTCACTTAGCATGATATTCTCCAACTCCTTCTATTTACTTGCAAATGCCATTATTTTATTCTCCTTTAATGCTGAGTAAAAATTCCATTGTGTATATATATCACAGTTTCTTTATCCATTTATCTATTGATGGGCATATCTAGGTTGGTTTCACAATTTAGTTATTGTGAATTCAGCCTCTATAAACACTTGTATGGCTATGTCACTATAGTATGCTGATTTTAAGTCCTTTGGGTATAGACCAAGCAGTGTGATAGCTGGATCAAATAGTGGTTCCATTTCAAGTTTTCTGAGGAATCTCCACACTGCTTTTCAAAGTGGTTGCACCAATTTGCAGTTTCACCAGCAATGTATGAGTGTACCTTTCCCCCCACATCCTCTCCAACACTTATTATTGCTTGTATTCTTGATAACTGCCATTCTGACTGGGGTGAGATGAAATCATAGAGTAGTTTTGATTTGCATTTTTCTAATTACTAAAGATGTTGAACACACATCTTCTTTATACATTCATCCATTGATGAACACCTAGTCTAGTTCATAGTTTGACTATTGCGAATTGTGCTGCTATTTCTTTACTGTTCAAACAAATAGATCTTGGTGCACTTATGTTATAATGGAAAACATCCAAACTAATAGCTGATAACAAGTTTACTCCAAAGTTAGTACATATCACAGCTGGTAAATCTGCCAGAAGTTCTGAGCATCATTAAAATTAGAGAGTCCTCTATCTGTTGTGTTGGTGGTAAAAATTTGCTCCCATTCTATAAGCTCTATTTTCATCTAACTGATTGTTTCTTTTGCTGAGAAGAAGATTTCCATTTTGAATCCATTCCATTTAATGATTCTTGATTTTATTTCTTTGCTATAGGAGTCTTATTAAGGAAGTCAGGGCTTAATCTAACATGATGAAGATTTGGGCCTACTTTTCCTTCTATTAGGTGCAGGGTCTCTGGCCTAATTCCTAGTTTCTAATCCACTTTGAGTTGAATTTTGTGCACAGTGAGAGATAGGGGCTTAATTTCATTTTGCTACATATGGATTTCCAGTTTTCCCAGCACCATTTGTTGAAGAAGCTATCTTTTCTTCAATATATGTTTTTGGTGCCTTTGTCTAGTATGAGATAACTGTATTTATGTGAGTTTGTTTCTGTGTCCTCTGTACCATTGGTCTACAAGTCTATTTTGGTGTCAATATCATGCCGTTTTTGTAACTATTGCTCTGTAATATAGTTTAAGTTCTGGTATAGTTGTGCTATCTGCTTCACTCTTCTTGCTAAGAATTGCTTTTGCTATTCTGGATCTCCTATTTTTCCAGATGAATTTCATGATTGCTTTATCGATTTCTATGAGGAATTTTATTGGGATTTTGATTGTATTTGCATTAAATTTGAATAGTGCTTTTGGTAGTATGATCATTTTGTCAATATTAATTCTGCATCTTCTAAGGTCTTATTTAATTTCTTTCTTTAGTGATCTGTGGTTTTCATTGTAGAGGTCTTTCAACACTAATCTCTAGGATATATAAAGAACTCAAAAAACTTAACACACACACACACAAAAAAAAAACTCAATCAGTAAATGAGCCAAGGAACTGAAAAGACACCTTTCATAAGATGATATACAATCAATCAACAAACATATGAAAAAATGTTCAACATCTCTTGCAATTAGAGAAATGAAAATCAAAACTACTCCAAGATTTCATCTCACTCCAGTCAGAATGGCAGCTATTAAGAATACAAACAGGGCTGGGGTTGTGGCTCAGAGGTAGAGTGCTCATCTAGCATGCATGAGGCACTGGGTTCGGTCCTCAGCACCACGTAAAAATAAAACAAAGGTATTGTGTCCACTCACAACTAAAAAATAAATGTTTAAAAAAACTAATATAAACAACAATAAGTGTTGGTGATGATGTGGGGGGAAAGGCACACTCATACATTGCTGGTGGGACTGCAAATTGGTGCAACCACTTTGAAAAGCAGTATGGAGATTTCTTGGAAAACTTGGAATGGAACCACCATTTGACCCAGCTATCCCACTCTCGGTTTATACCCAAAGGACTTAAAAACAGCATACTACAGTGACACAGCCACATCAATCTTTATAGCAACACAATTCACAATAGCCAAATCATGGAACCAACCTAGATGCCCATCAATGTATGAATGGATAAAGAAACTGTGATATCTATATCTATCTATCTATCTATCTATCTATGTACATACATACATATATACATACATACTCAGCAATAAAAGAGAATAAAATAATGCCATTTGCAAGTAAGTGGATGGAGTTAGAGAATATCATGCTAAGTGAAGTAAGCCAATGCCCAAAATCAAAGCTGAATGCTTTCTCTGGTATGTGGATGCTGATCCGTAATGAGGGTGGGAGGGTGGAACATGGGAGGAGTAGAGGAACTTTAGATAGGGCAAAGGGGAGGGGAGGGGAGGGAGGGGGCATGGGGGTAGTAAAGATGGTGGGATGAGATGGACATGATTACCCTAAGTACATGTATGAAGACATGAATGGTGTGACTCTCCTTTGTGTATAACCAGAAACATGAAAAATTGTGCTCTGTATGTGTACTATGAATTGAAATGTTTTCTTCTATTATGTATAACAATGAGAATAAATAAATAAATTTAAAATTAAAAGAAAATTTTAAATTAAAAAAAATTAGAGAGTCTTGTATTCTAGGTTATTGGAATCAACAATGAGGGGAATTTATGGAAAAGCTGTGTAAGATCCAGAGCTTAGAAGTTGTCCCTTAACTGGGAGAAAGCCATAGTCAGATTTTCCTCTTGGTCTTTTTTATGTGGAACTCCAGACAAAAGCTCAGAGTCATTCCATCAGTTAAGTGAAGCTTTTTCCTATCTTTGTAATTAATTCAAAGCATGAACTTGTTGTTACCCTATCTATACAATTTATCTGTAATCAATATTAAATAACAAAATGAAGTTAATAAAATAGTTTATTGAAATAAGAATAGTGCAAGAAACAAAGGCAGAAGGAAAAATAGCTATAAATTTAGAAAAACTTAAGCTTGGAAGCTAGAATTCTTAGTAAAGGAAATTCCAAGTTTACCAGTTCAACAATATGATCTTGTTAAACTTTGTCAAGAGATTTCCGACAGATCATTCCTGAACTTTTACTGAAAACAGAAAAATACCAAGGGCTCACATCAAATAACAGCATAATTTTGATAATGGAAATCATTTTCCTCATGGGCCACACCAAGACAAACAATCATGGAAGTGCTTATGTGATACTTAGAGCCATTAATTTGCAAATAACAAAGATCGGAAACTAGGGATTTTCTTCACTCCAAAGACATCCTAGTTATTAAAGCTATGATACAAAATATAGCTAAAGCCAACAAAAGGAAATTGAAAAGGAATGTATGCAATTACACCAAAGACAGGATGCATGACATTTTTTACCACCTAATATCACAATAGGTAGATGGATTAGCTAATTATACAATCCAACTTAGAAAATACAGAAAGGATTATTTAAAATAATTCCAAATAAATGGCTTAGATGACTTCCTTTGGTTGAATGGTATTCACATGTTTTAAAGTTTCTGAGTGAAAGTGGGAATGAAATAAAATGGTTTTTAGACCACCTACATCTACCACAGATGGTTACACAACACATTCTTTTTCATAAATGCTCTTTTTATAGCATTCTTCCAGTAACTGATAGAAACTGCAAACAGGGTCATGGTATTTAAATAATTCTCATAATGCCTCTGCGTTTCAAGTTTTGGGCAGCTGGCCAATAATTTTAGTGTATATTTTCAAAAAGAAAGAGCAATAAAACAGTTCCACTAGAAGTAATTTTAATTTTCTTATTAGTCATTAATTTGTTGAGAGAAGCCAGTAGATGCCAGTTCTGGGGAAGAATTATAGCAAAAGTTAAGATTAGCACGGGGAGAATGTAGACCTATAATGTGACAATGTTATGAAGTTATGAGATATGCCCACAAGATAATGTTACCACATCACCTGGCTAAAATCTAAAAATCTAAAGCACACCAGCCTAAACCAAAGAGGAAGTATATTATTTCCATAACTAACTTACAGTCAAAGCAGGTGTGGAGCTAGCTAGAACCAAGGACTCAAATACCGTTAGACTTGCTGTGTTATGGTTTGAGTATCATGTGTCCCCCCAAAAGCTCCTGGGGTCATGCAGGGATGTTCAGAGGTAAAGTGATTGGATTATGAAAGCTTCAACCTAAGCAATCCATCCTAGTTTGAATGCACTGGTGATTTTGCCTACCCACCACTGTGGGCAGGTGGGGCGTGGCTGGAGAAGGTGGGTCACTGGGGGCGTACCCTGGAAGGGTACCTTTCCCTGTGGCCCCTTCCTCCTCATATTCTTTCTCCCCCCCTCTTCCTGGCTGCCATGAGGAGAGCAGCTTCCTTCTCCCATGCCCTTCCTCCATGATATGCTGCCTAACTTTGGGTCCAAATAAATGGAGTTGACCATTTATGGACTGAAACCTCTGAGACCATGAGCCCCAAATAAACTTTTCTTCCCCTAAATTGTTCTTATTGGGTGTATTGGTCACGGCATGAAAAAGCTAACTAAAACAATATGTTAGTTTGATCTTCTTCTATTATCATTCTAGGCAAGAAGAAATATGACCGATGGTAGATTCTAAGCTAATATAATAACAGCTTCATGAAAAGATAGTGAAGAGTCTAGGAAAGAATTCTGATTAATCTGGCTTGCATGATTGACCAATATCTGTGTCTAGGATTGTAAGATACAGTTAAGTTTAGGTTTAAACCAAAGACTGTGGCTAGGGAGGTGGGTCATATAGACTCTATTCTTATTCAGTGACTCTAGCAAAACCTCTCAATGTATGGATAAAGTTTTGAAAATAGATACTCAATGATAATACACATAGGAGAAATTCTCATTAACATTGGTTAGAGAGAGTATAGAAATGGTCTGTACAAAATCATTATGTTACAAATATAACTTGTAGAATGGAAGAAAATATTAGCAAATCACACATCTGATAAGGATATAGTATTCAGAACATATAACTCTTAAAAATCTGACAACTAAAGTACAAACAGCTTAATTAAATGGGCAAAGGTCTTAAATAGACATTTCTCTAAAAATACATACAAATGGCCAAGAAGCACATGAAAAGAAACTCAACATTATCAGTCATTAGGTAAATGCAAATCAAGCACATAATAATAAGTTTTGCAGTTGAAACCCTTATGCATTGCTGGTGGGAATGTAAAATATTACAGTTCCTGTAGATAAGTTTGGTGGTTCCTCAAAAATTAAAATTAGAATTGACATATGACACAGCAGTTCTACTCTTGGGTTTATATCCAAAAGAATTGAAAATAGATATTCAAGGCTTGTAAAGAAATGTATTTAGCAGTACTATAATAATCGCCAAATGGAGGAAACATGCAAATGTCAATTGGTGTACAAATGGATAAATACTATATGGTATATCCATATAATGGAATATTATTCAGCCACAAAAAGGAATAAGGTACATGGGGAAAGATGTATGAACTTCAAAAACGTTTTGCTAAATAAAAGAAGATAGACATAACGGACCACATATTGTCTGATTTCATTTATGTAAAATATCAGAATAGGCAAATCTAAAAAGACAAAAAGCATATTAGTGGTTGCTGGGGCTGGGCTATGAGAAGAAATTGTGTAATGTGTATGTTATCTCCTTTAGGAAAGATCAAAATGTTCTGAAAGTAGATAGAGGCAATGGTTGCTTTGTGACTTTAATGACACTGAATCATAAACTTTAAAATGGTTAATTTTATGTTAGGTGAATTTTGTTTCCATAAAAAATAATTTTTAAAAGATCATCAGGTTATGGACTTTAAGACTCCTTAATACTCCAAAGATATAAACTTTATATCCTTAAAAATAGTACTTTTAAGTATAAATATGAGTTGATAGGCAATACTCTAATTTCTTAATATTTTGTTTTCTTCATTAGCCTACTGCAGTACATGACTTATACAATCTGAGCTTTTTTCCTTGTTCACAATGGTAGACTATCACTTGCTTTCTTTATCTTTTATATAACCTTTCATTCTAGAAGAAATATATCAGTTAGTTATGCACTTACTTAAGAAAAAACCTACTAATTTCAATTCAAATACAAACAACCAAATATCATTGGTTTCACTGATTAGTATTGAGGTTCTTGTTCCAACTCACATGTATAACAACTTTCCTTTGATTATTTTTTTTCTTCCTGATTTCTTCCCTTGCTGCTTGTATCCATAATCTCTTGATGACATTGAAAAAAATCCCTAATCAAACTAAAAAAGTAAAAAGGAAAGTTTAAGAGAAAATAATAGGAAAAGCAGATGCTCCAGGGTGAATAGAACCAGGAATTCTAAGTCTGCAAGTCTGTCTCTGTAAGTACCAATTAATTATGCCCTTCTATTTCTGTTGGCTTTGCACCAACAAATGTACAGGGTAGAAGGCTGACCTGGTATCAACTAATTTGCATCACATTTTGTTGCAATTTTTTTAATTTGTTCTTTTTAGATATATATGACAGTAGAGCTTATTTTGACATATTATACATACACGGAGTATAACTTCCAATTCTTGTGGTTGTATATGATGTGGAGTTAACACTAGTTGTGTTTCGTAAATGAACGTGGGAAAGTTATATCTGATTCATTTTGTTGTCTTTCCTATTGTCATTTCTTCCTCTTCTCTTCATTCCCCTCTGTCTAATCCAATGAACTTCTATTCTTCCCCATGCCCCTTCTTGTATGTTAGCATGCATGTATCAGAGTTAATATTTGACCTTTGGTTTTGAGGGTTTGGCTTTTTGCTTAGCATGATATTCTCTAGCTCCATCCACTTACCAGCAAATGCCATAATTTCATTCATCTTTAATGCTGAGTAATATTCCATTGTGTATACATACCACATTTTCTTTATCCATTCATCTGCTGAAGGGCACCTAGGTGGGTTCCATAGCTTAGCTATGCTAAATTGAGCTGCTATAAACATTGATGTGGCTGCATCACTACAATAAGCTGATTTAAACCACATGTTGTTTTAATTGTCTCTTCTCCACCCCATTAGTGAAAGAGGGATACCACCTGAGGGTTATAGAGTTGGCTGAACATATGACACTTGACACTGCACAGATGAGATCTATGTAGTTCATTAGTCACTTATACTCACAGCTTAGAGGAAAGGACGATGCATGACACATGGGACCCAGGGATTGCACTCTGCAGAGTAGTGAGCAGCCAGGGGCTGTGGGAAGCAGCCTTTGTGGTATCCAGAGAGTGAGGGGCCCCCTGGTTCTAACAATAGAGTGTGATTGGATTATTTGAATGATTCAGAGCAGCTTGCAGGGACTGAAACCAGCTCCTTGAGATAAATAAAAATTGCCCTTGGTCTGTTGGATAAAGAAGGTTGACTGGCTTGGGGATTAATCTATAGGAGGAGAACAGGGCAGAGAACTTACAGTTCAGTCATCAGAAGCCCTCTCAGTTCTCAAAGTCAAGGAAAGACATATAATTTTAGGTCTGACATCATACAGTCTCAACATAATGAAAAGGCTGCTCCTTTCCCCAAGTTCCAATATGAAAAATCTAAGGGGAATTATTTTTCTTAGGCTGGCTCAGATCACATGCCCACCTCTCTACCCTCCTTAATGTCAGGGTGGGGTAGGGTTTTAATTGCCAGCCTCACTGGGACACAGGACTGGAGATGAACGAGTGCCTCCAAGAAGATATCTCTTCAAAGATGAGGGTGATCAAGATGTAAAATAATCCCCAACCACAGCGTGCCCCTTCCCTTGGCTCCTCTCCCTCCTTGCCCTCTCACCTGTTGTGTTTTTTTTTTCTCTCTCATCTTCTCTTCACCCGTCATCTCCTTTTCCTCTTCTCTACACTCCTTTTTCCTTCTCATTTCTCCCTTCTCTTTCTCTCCCTTCTCTATTTGTTTTGTTCTTTTCCAATCATCCTCTCCCTTACCCTCCTTCTTATTTTTAATCGACTTATGCTTGCAAAAGTTACCCACAGGGAGTCAATTATATAAGCCGTAAGGTTCTGATGGCCTTTGGCTTCATTTCTACTTTTTACTGAATGATCCACATCACTAGGTAAAGTGTAAAATATTGGGCAGAGCCTAAATTAGCAGCTAGTTTCTCCTTCCTAAATTTATGGAAAATCGCCAAGTTTGTTGGCAATCATATATTTATTTTGAAAACAGATTCTGTCTTTGTTATAACCACAAATGAATTCATGAAACAAAAATCATTTTCTAAAACTTTAGAAGCCTTAAACTTGTGGGGCAAAAAAAATCTCTCAATGCCTTCATAAGTTTTATGAAAAAGACTTCTTTTGAACTACTCTCCAATATACAGTTTCTTTAATAAAAGGATTATTGGCCTTTACTTGCAATTTGCTTTGTGTGAAGAGGTGGTAATGAAAGCATCATTATCAAGAACCTAGCAACTGAATAAAGGCCACAAAGAACACACAGTTAATGTGTCTAATATTTTGAAATTATGTGTGAAGGCAACTGAAGCAATACAGGCTCTAAGTCAATAATAGTAACATCTTTAATGATGCATTTGATTGCCAGTCAATAACAACCAGAACAAATACAATTAAAGTTCATTTAAAGCTGTGATTACTGAGGCTACTTGTTTTCTAACTTTCATTCTTTTATGAATCTCTTACCCATATCCCCAGTCCCTGGTAGAGTATGTGTAAACTCAATTAATTTCACTGCCTGACTAAACAAATGAATAAATACAGAGTGCTGGATTATCCAAACCAGCTCCCTCATGCCGTGAAAAGAGCCCTTTAAATGGTTTGATGGCCTATGTCTGGCCACACATGGTGACCCAGACATGCTGGAGCTTGTTTTGATGCCTCATTCTGCCACCACAGAATGTAGATGAGAGGAACAAAGAATCCATTGCCAAAACTCCTGGATGCTACTGCTAACTGTGATCATCTATAAGACAATTCTGGGTCAATAAGGACATTAATTTCCAGACTGAATCTTTAAGAGTGACCTTAAAAAATAATTCAGATGTACAGAAAAAAAATCTCAATATCTTCAAATGCTTCAGTTAGAATATTAAAGAAAACTACATATGGTGATAGACCATAATCCCAAATGTTGTTAATATCCAAGATTTGACATAATGATCATGCTTTACACCATCCCTTTGTTGGTGGTGTTTTCAGTGTATGATTTTTTTTAAAAAAAAAACTTCATAAAGGGATGAGAAAAATACTTATTGAGTTGCTATTAGTACACATTATGAAAAAAATGATGTGTTTCTTAAGTCAACACTCAGCCGAGGACTTTCAATCAGGCATCAGGCCCAGTGGTCTCACGCAGAGGCCTTGGTTCCCACTCTGGTAACCCTCGGCTCCTTCTGTGTGTTGATATGATTGGTGGGTGGAGAGCACTCCTCTATTCCTGCCTAGCTACCCGAGCATCTGCTGCTATCATGAACCACCTAGTAATTATCCAGACAAGGAGGTGTGTGACCAATGGACTATGTGGGAGGAAATAAATGGTTATCAGTATTCTTCACCTGGGAAGCCAGCAGAACACAAAAATTTGGGGGAAACTAACCAAAATGTACAAGACAATGCTGAATGTTGTCTTTATATTTGAAATCATAACCCATTTTGGTGGTGGCTAGACAACTAAATTTGAAATGATTTATGATTCTTGAATTATGCGAAAATATATAAGAAAAATGAGCCTAAACATAAATTTTCAAGACACAGCCTGGAGAAAAACAGGGAAAGGAATTCAAGAATAGAATGAAGAAAGTCAGGTGGATTTCAAAGGTCCATGTGGGTGCTGGCAAAAGAAAGAGTAAAGACTCTATGATGACTATCTGCAGTGATCATACAAATTTTTCATGGGAGGATTAATAAACTGGAAAAACTTTCTAAAAAACTCTCAAGTTAGATTAAGTTTTAGTTTAATAGAAATCCTTTTAAAAGTATCCTCAAATTATGGTCCATGGTAAAAGTTTGAGTCTTACATTTAAACATATGGGTACATATACATAAAATTTCAAGAGTAAATCTTTCTAGATCTAAATATTAATCTGGAAATTGACAGGATGAGAAATTTTGTCAAATTTTCACTACATAAAATACCAAGGATGAGGATTCTTTTGAGAAGAACTGTGTGACCGAGGAAATATTCCTTTATGGTCTTATGCATATTTGTAGTTTTAATTTATATATAACAGGCATATAATACATTTTGTATGTGTATGACTAGCTGCTTATAGCTGCATAGCAAATGACCTCAAAACTAAGCAGCATAACAGATTCAATGCAGTCCACATCTAAATACCAATGACATTCTTCACAGAACTAGAAAAAACAGTCCTTAAATTCATTTGGAAGAATAAAGACCAAGAATAACCAAAGCAATTCTGAACAAAAAAAGCAAAGCAGAAGGCATCACAATACCCATCTCAAAGTATACTACTGTGTTATAGTAGCGAAAAACAGCATAGTATTGGAATCAAAGTAGATGTGAAGACCAGTGGAAAAGAATAGAAGACACAGAGACAAAACCGCATACATATAGCCATTTGATACTTGACAAAAATAAATTCTGGAGAAAAGATAGGGTTTTTAACAAATGGTGCTGGGAAAACTGAATAGCTGTATGTAGAAAAAAATGAAACTAGACCCCTATCTCTCACCCTGCACAAAACTCAAATCGAAATGGATCAAAGGTTTAGGAATTTGACCAGAAATTTTGTAACTGCTAGAAGAAAACATAGGGTCTACATTCCCCCAAGCACAAAAATAAAATCAACAATTAATAAGTGAAGTTGGCAAGGATGTGGGGTAAAAAGTATGCTCATATATTGCTGGTGGGACTGCAAATTGATGCAACCACTATGGAAAGTAGTATGAAGATTCCTCAGAAAACTTGGGATGGAACCACCATTTGACCCAGTTATCTTACTCCTCAGTATCCATCAGCATACTACAGGGATGCAGCACATCAACATTTACAGCAGCTCAGTTCACAATAGCTAAGCTATAGAGCCAAATGAGGTGCCCTTCAACAGATGAATAGATAAAGAAAATGTGGCAACCATTCTGGAAGACAGTATGGAGTTTCCTCCAAAAAAAAAAAAAATTAAGAATGAAACCACCATATGACCCAGTTGTCTCACTCCCTGACATTTATCCAAAAGAACTAAAATCAGCATATTACAAATAGCCACACCCATGTTTATAGCAGCACACTTTACAATAGACAAATTATGGAATCAACCCAAATTCCCATCAATACATGAATCATGGATCAAGAAAATGTGGTGTATATATATATTCTCTCTCTCTCTCTCTCTCTCTCTCTCTCTCTCTCTCTCTCTCTCTCTCTCACACACACACACACACACACACATATATATATACAACAGAGTTTTACTTAGCTATAAAGAAGAATGAAATAATTGCTTTATCCAGTAAATGGATGGAAATGTAGAAAACCATGTGATATAATATAAATCACACTCAGAAAATCAAGTGTTGAATGTCTTCTCTCATATGTGGAAGTTAGAGCAAAATATGGGAAAGAAGGAGTTGGGGGAGGGGATCAGATATTATAAAAATATAGGGAAGATCAGCAAAGTAGAAGAAGAATGAGAAGGAGGGAGGAGGAAAGGGAAAGGGGAAGAAATACAGACTGAATTTAACAAAATCATATTATAGACATATATGAATATCTGTGAATTTCATCTTTGTATGTATATATAAACTACCAATGAGAAATAAATAAAGATGTGAAAGTAAGATCAGTAGAATGGAGGAGGGAGAATAGGGGAAGGAGAAAGGGAGGAAAAGGTAGGGAATGGGGATTGAAATAAAATTCTTTGCATACATGATTTTGTCAAAATGAACTGAAATACTATGTATAATTATAACACCCTAATTTTAAGAAAGAAAGAAAGAAAAAAAAATTTATCAACTTAAAAAACCTTATCTTCATTGCTGAGTGTTGGGATCTGAATATATTGTTCAGCTGGGTGCCTCCCATCAAAGTTTCCCACAAGACTGCAATGGAGGCCAGGGCTCAGTTATCTCAAGGCCCCCTTGGCAGGGGATGAAGGGGCATGTTCCCTTCCAAGCTGCCTCACCTGGCTGTTGGAAGACTTCAGTTCCTCTCTGAATATTAGACAGAGACATCAATTCTATGTGGGCTTCTTTTATAGGTCAGCTCATGGCATGGCAGAATGGGCTAAGAAAGCAAGGGAAAGGGCACACGAGACAGAAATCACAGTCTTTTTGTAATCTAATCTCAAATGTGATCTCCCAGTCTTCATATCTTAATCATTAGAAGTGAACCCGTAGGGCTGGGGTTGTGGCTCAACAGTAGAGAACTTGCTTAGCATGAGCAAGGCCCTGGGTTTGATCCTCATCATCATAAAATAAAGAAAATAAAGGTATTGTGTCCAACTACAACTAAAAAATAAATATTAAAAAAAAGAAGTGAACCCATAAATCCATCCCATATGCAAAGAGAGGGGATCTTCCAATGATGTGAACACCAGGAGGCAGGGGTCACTGAGGGCACTGTCAAGGTGGCTGCTGTTCTTAGTCCATTTTCTGTTGCTATAGTAAAAACATCAGAGTCTGGGTAGTGTATAAAGAGGTTTGTTTAGCTCACAGTTTGAGAGATTGAAAGTTCATGATTAGGCAGCTGTATTTTTTCTCCCCATAGCAAGGACCTCATGATAAATACCAGCATAATAAGAACATGTGGGAGAGGGATCATGTGATGAGACAGGAAACCAGAGAACAAGTCAGAGGTCAAGCTCACTCTTTCATAATAACTCACTCTTTAGGGAAGTGCCAGGGTCTAAGAAGCACTCCCTCAAGCTCTTCTAGGGAAGCTACCTATGACCTAACTACCTCCCATTAGGCTCCACCTCTTAGAGGTTCTGCCACTCAATAGCTCCACACTGCTACTCTGAGGTCCAAACCTTCAACACATGAACCCTTTAAGGGACAAACCACATCTGAACTGTAGCACCTACTCTGTGTGCATATGTATGTGTTGGGGGGTGCATGCGTATGTACACATACACACACATACAGGCACATACATCAAAATACGTACATGTGTACACACATGTATATGTGTACTTATATAGAGAATTCGTATTTCAAATTCCTGATTGTTGTATCATGTGTGACAAGGTACGTTTCTACTGCATTAACAAGACTTCTATTCTAGTTTAGGAAAAATTTCCTAACAAGCCTCACCAAGTCTAAATTGAGCACAATATGGGTTAGAAATTTCAATGATTTCACACATTAAAATACTGTATTGGAAATTAATTTTTATAAATCATTTTTCCACTCTGTACCGTCTCTAATTTCAGCCTAGGGCCTTCTGTCCTTGACTCCATTATTTAAATGCCCTGATTTCATCCTTCTCTTGGCACTCACCCTCTGCTCAAATTTCACAAGTGAATGTACCTACCTGAAGTCCTTGTTCTTTTTTTCACTTATTCCTTAGGATCCCAAAATGATGGGGTTGTGCTCCTCTAGCCCCAAACGCAATAAGTGTCTGTCTGGGAATATGGACAGAGCTTAAACTTGGGGGCTTACATAATCTTGGGAGAAAATGTGAAATCACACTGAATTCAGCACAAGTTTGCAACTGAATTTACTTTGTTTAATCTGAGATTATGTCTAGCAGTTTCTAGCTCTTCAAGACAGTTTGAATGTTTCCAAACCTGAGACATTTCCCTTTTCTATCCAGGTGGGCATTTAGGGGATTGTGTACAAATATTGAAAAGAAACAAAGGGTGAAAAAAATAAAAAGTTTTTGCTTTGCTGAAGCAGCTTAATAAAAACTAAATATGGTGGTATTCTTTCAGAACCCTATGGGAAAATGTGACATGGTACTGGGGAAAGATATATGCTTCCCCTATCAGCTCAGAACCCACTACCACTTTAATATCTAAAAATGCCAAAACTTAGAGCATCAAGTGATAACATTCTGGGCATGAATCCAAGAGATGAAAAGGGGTACTTTGGGGATAGAGGAATGAAGTTTGTTTTAACAGTCTGAATGCAGTAGGTATTAACTAAAACAGGAAAGCAAGGGAACACAGCTTTGCCAGATGCTGCAAGATGATTTGAAACAACTCATTGATGACTTCAAGAAATAACTAGGAAACTCTTTAGAGATCTAGATCTAGAGATCTAGCTTGTGGGGTTTATAGTTGGCATTTGGGTATTAAGCAATGAATATGAAAACAATGCAAATGCAAATGATTATTTTCTTGTAGGAAAAAATGCAAACACGTTGTGTTACAGAAGAGGAACCCTGAGCTTAGGGAAAGCAAATCTATATTGGGCAGTAAGTCTGCTTGACCTTATCTTTATTATAAGGAATAGAGACA